>NW_028243382.1:0-53610 GCF_964263255.1 Lissotriton vulgaris
ACTATTGTTTCATCAGCATTTATTTATTTATTTTATTTATTTTCAAAGTTTTATATAGCGCTGCTGGACCCAAGACTATCAGAGCGCTTTACAAGGAAGATAAACATAATAAGATAGAATAAACAATATGTAGAAAATTCACAGGGGAATAAAATATTGCATTCAGAATACTTAACAAGGAGGGAACAAAATAAGATAAAATTAACAGGCGAAAAATTCACAGGGGATGTAGTGTAGTATTCAGAGGGGCCAGGGGGAACCAGAGAAGAGAAAGGAGTGGACATGTTCAGAGTCAGTAATATTAGATACCCCAATACTTGTTGAGAAGAAGTACTTTGAGTTCTTTTTTGAAAAGAGAGTAAGAGGGGTTGCAGCGAAGGTCTTTGGGGAGAGAGTTCCAAATAATAGGAGCATTACCAGAGAATGCACAGGATTGGGTCTTTTGATATTTTAGTCTGGGTGGGATCAGGAGAAGGGAGTTGGTGCTTCTCAGGGACCTGGAGCAACCTGCTTTTTTTAGTTTCATTGCAAGGTAAGAGGGGGTGTTTAGGTGAAGAGCTTTGTGAGTGATACAGGCAATCTTGTAAGTGGATCTTCCTTCAATTGGGTGCCAATTAAGATTTTTGAGGACGGGGATATGTGGTCAAATCTTTTACAATCAGAGATAAGTCGAGCAACTAGATTGAGAGCAGATTTGATCGGTGCAAGATGGGTTTTAGGGGTGCCGGCAAGTGTGGCGTTGCCATAGTCAATCATGGAGAGGACAAGCGATTGGACAACGATTTTGAAATCATCAGCTGGAATGAAAGGGTTGAGTTTCTTGAGGTGTAGAAGGGTGAAAAGAGCACTTTTGGCTGCATTTTTAATGTGGGGGCTGAGATTAAGATTCTGGTTGATGCTGATGCCTAGGGATTTAACAGAATTAGAGGTGGAGAGGGAGCAATTAAGAGCTTTGATATCATCGACCCAGAGTTGAATGGGAAGGGTATTGTTTTTGGGGGTGAAATGGATGATTTCAGTATTTTTCGGGTTCAGTATGAGATGGTTGATATGGAACCAGGCTTGTACTCTAGTCAAGGTGTCATTGAGGTGAAGGATGTCTTTGTGGGATTTGATTTTGTAGTATAATTGGGTATCGTCGGCATAGAGGTGGTAACTTATTTTAGCTTGTTTGAGAATGAGGGTGAGTGGCTCCATGAAAAGATTGAAAAGGGTTGGGGATAGGATAGATCCTTGAGGGACACCGAGAGAGACAGGTTGAGGTTTAGAGAGGAATTGGCTAAGCTTGATTTGCTGTGACCTGTTATGAAAGAATGAGCAGAACCATTTGTATACAGTTCCTTCCACTCCAAATCGATCTTTGAGGGTGTTGAGAAGGGTGGGATGGTGGACAGTCTCAAATGCCGCCGAGAGGTCAAGGAGAATTAGTAGTGAAGATTCACCTTTGTCTAGGGAGCGATGAATGTCATCTGTAATACTTAACATAGCAGTTTCTGTGCTACATCCTTTTCTAAATCCTGATTGGAAAACATCAAGGAGATTGAAGGCATGGATGTGGTTCTCAAGTTGTGATAGGACACATTTTTCCAGGGCATTAGAGAGGAAGGGAAGGTTAGAGATAGGGCATAGGTTGTTAAGGTCATTAGGGTCGGCAGTGGTGTTTTTCAAGATGGGAGAGATTTGACCAAGCTGGAGGGAGGCCGGAACACACCCAGTGGAAAGGTAGGAGTTGATGATATTAGTCCATAAAGGGAGATGGTAAATTTGAGATCTTGAACCAAGTGGGCGGGAAGAGGATCTTTGGAGTGGGAGGAAGTTTTGAGTTTGGCAATGATTTTAATGATCGAGGACTCTGAGACTGGACTAAATTCGCACCATGAAGCATTGTTTTTAGCTATGAAGCCTTTAGGATCCAAGCCTTTAGGAGAGGGGTCTGGTTGTGCGAGAGCAGGGGGTGTTAGCGATGGATCGAGAGGTGTGGGAGAGGTGGACAAAAGTGAATTAGGAGTGTTAGGAAGGTGTGTGTTGGATGTAGGGGGGTTGGAGTGAGATGGGGAGGGAAGAGAAGGATAGTTCGATCTTATTGACTTTATTAGTAAAGAAGCTGGCAATTTCTTCGCATTTGTCAATAGAGGCTAATATTTTAGGAGGGCCAGTGGAGGTTTGTTTTTTAACTATGTTAAAGAGTTCTCTAGGTTGGTTTCTGGCCTGGTCAAGTTGTGAACGGAGAAAGGAGGCTTTTTCGTTGAAGATGTGTTTTTTGTATTGGGCTCTAGCTGTTCTGAGGAGAACCAGTGTATCTGCGGTGGGATGATTCCTCCAAACACGTTCAGATTGTCTGAGGGACAGTCTTTCATTATTGAGTTCGGAATTGAACCAGGACTTGGGAGGGTTGTTTTTTTGTTGCTTGAGTTTAATTGGAGCAATTTGATCAAGGGCTTCAAGAATAGAGTTATTATAATGGTTAGTTAAATCATTGGTGCTGTCAGAGAGAGGGGGAGAAGTAAGCGGGCTTTAATTGTGGATTCCAGTTCGCCAGGCGGAATAAGGTGAAGGTTGCGTGTAGGTTTCTTGGGTAGGGTGCTGATGGGGGCCGGGCGATTAATGGGTCTATTCAAGGTGAAGAGGATGAGGTAGTGATCAGACCAGTCAACAGGAAGTATATTAGAGAGGGAGGCCAGATCGTTGCTAGTTATGATAGCATTGAGGGTGGAACCTTTGTTGTGAGTGGGGGCATGGCAGAGTTGGGACATTTTGGTGATGTCCATGACATTCTTAAATAGGATGACAGCAGGGTCATCACTTTAGTTCCAGTGGATGTTGTAGTTACCAAGGAAGATATTCTTAGAGTGTGAGAGGGATGCTTGGATAATAAAATCAGACATCTCTTCAGTAAAGGAGATACAATTTCCAGGGGGGTGGTAGATAGTGTGCAGCCGAATGGTGGGGGAGTCGTAAATAGAGAGGTCTGCGCAAAGGTATTCAAAGGATGAAGGGTCTTGTAAGAGGACAAGCGAGATGTTAAGTTCAGCTTTAAAAATTAGTGCAATGCCTCCTCCTGTTTGCTCGATTCTATCTTTCTTGATGATAGAATAACCTGGGGGAATAAGCAGGTCGAGGATAGGAGTGGAGTGGGCGGTGAGCCAGGTTTCAGTTAGGAATGCGATGTCAATGTTTTCACTGAGAATGGTTTCCGCAATCTCAGTGGCGTGGCAGGAGGCGGATCAGCAGTTGATCAACATGCAACAGAGGGGAGAGGGGTGAGGTCGTTGGATGGAGGGACAGGGGGGGATAGGTCTGAGTTGTTGGGGAGGTCTAGGGGATGCTGGAAGAATGGGGAGTCTGCTTGTTCCTAGGAAAACTGGGATAGTAGACTGATGAGTAGGGGGGATAGTAGATGAGGATGGACATGGAGAGATAGGTAAGTTCGTGGAAGAATTCATTTCCGATGTTATTGGGCAAGTATCAAGTTGTGGTCGGGAGGGCGTGATGGCATTGTAGGGTGGGGCGATTGAGGAAGGTTGAGCGTGTATGGAACTGGTTGTGGGGTTATTGGTGAAGGGAGGAGTGTTGATGTAGGTAATATCATTTGGGGGCAGTAGGTTAATGTGTTGAGAATGGTGTTGAAGTGTGACGGTAAGGTGTATTGTGAGGGGATTGGAGAGTGGATGTGAGTTGAGGAGATGGCTTTAGTAAGGAGAGAGATATCGCTTCTGATTGAGGAGAGTTCTGAAACGAGGGACGAAAGGAGAAGTTCAATGTTAGGGGGTGACAATGTGTGGATTGAATGAGGTGGGTCCGTATTTATTGGGTAGTTGGTCGGGTTGGGATTGTCTCGGGGGGGATAAAGTGAGGAGTATAGGGGGAAAACCAGGAGGGGGGAGGGGGAGGAATTATAGTGTTGGGGAGATTCATTTTTGGAGAGTGGGTATGTATAGGAGGTTGATGTAGGAGAGGCATTCTTTTTAGGCTGACAGATAGGTGGAAGTGGCGTAGGGGCAGTGGGAGTTGGTGTAACTGGTAGATTGTGGATTCTAGTGGATAGCAGAGGGGTGTGAGCGTGGGGTAGCGTTAGAGGAAGTGTGGGAGCTGTTAAGGGAGTTTGGGGGATGCATGAGCGAGGGGGGAGGGGATGAAGTGAGTTCCATGGAGAGGTGGTATGGGGATCAGAGGAAGGGACGTGCGTAACAGGGAGTGTATTATTGGAAAGGGGGGATACCGGGGGATAAGTGGTTGAGGGAGAAGTGATGTGGGAGTCAAGGGGGGGTGGGAGCATAGAGGAGAGGGTATATTTGGAAAGGGGGGATATCAGGGGTAAGTGGTAGAGGGAGAAGTGGTGTGGGCGTCTAGGGGAGGGATGAACATAGAAGAGAGTGTATTGTTAGAATCTGGGGAGACAAGGGGTTAAGTGGGGTGGGCTGGAGGTAACATTGAGGAGTTGAATGGTGTGGGGGACGATGGGGGAATGTTGAAGAGGAGATCGAAAGGAGAGGAGTGTGTGGTAGAGTATAGAGAGTTCAGGGTTGGAGGGGAAGCAAGAGTAGGCATGAGGGTGACAGGGGAAGCGTATAATGTGGAGGATTATTGAGTGGTGGGGGGGTCATTGGTGTAGGCGGATGGAAAGGAGTCACGTCTACTAGGAGGCTGGGAGAAAAGGGAGTCATAACAGGTTATAATGTTGAGAGCGAGGAAGGTAAGTAGAGATTGGGTATAGTCTGTAGGATTGGTTGAGGAGGGGGAGGGGGAGATCGAGATGGTGGATAAAGCGGGAGGGGTGTGAGGGGATTCTGTACTAGTACTAGTGATGTAGGCTGGGGAGGTCAATTGTGGTTGAGAAGGGGTAGTGGAGTTGAAAGTAGGAGAGGAGGCGGGTACGTCTGGAAGAGGTGATGGGGGTAGGAGAAATGAAGGGAGAAGAAGGTAATAAAACTTGGGGTAGTTCAGAGAGACGAGATGAGGGTGAAGGGGATATGTTGGGGGTTGATGTGTCAGGCGGTTGGGGGGGTGAGAGGGCAGGGTTCGAGGATTGTGAGAGGGATTGGGATATAGCGCTAAAGTGTTGTTCAAAGATATCGAGGTTGTTTTCAGACGCTTGGATGAGAATGGTTCCGGATTTGAAGATGGAGATATCTATTTCTATTTTAGATGGGCGTTTGGTGAAGAAGATGAAGTTAGTGATAAGTGAGGAGTTGAGGCTGTTGTAATGATCAGCCAATAGAGTTTCTGGGTGGAGACAGAGAAGTTTGTGTTTGAGGTTTTTCTTGCCATGTTTGGAGAAATGGGAGGGGTAGAGGATGGACCTAGAGTTAGGGCCGAGTTTAGAGATGAGTGAGTTTGATGTCGGGGGGGGGGGATATTGAGGGGGGCATGATTCGGAGAGTATGGAGAGAAAGAGGATTCAGGACAGAGTAGAGCGCAATAATCCTTGAAGTGAAGATAGTAGGTGGAAATAGGGGAAGCAGGGGTCAAGTTAGGAATAGTCAGAGCGGATTCAAACAGAGAGAAGAGTACGTGAAGTTGAGCATAAGACCAGTAGGTGATGGGGCGATGAATTCAAGTAAAAATCATATCATAATATAAAGTGGACAACCAAGAGAATAAGAGACAGATCTAAGTGAGTGGGGAAAGTTACATTCAGCTTGTAGAAATTACAATGATAATAAATGAGGGCGAGCAAAATAGAAGCTTCACATAAGGAGGAGCGAACAGCTACAAGATATACATAAAACAAAATATACATCAAACAAATTACATAGCACAAGAAGGATATATCATAGTAAACAGTCCAGAAATTAAAGAGTTAAAAATAGGAGAATATGTAAAGCAAGTTAAACAAACACAACAATATAATAAAATGTCTAGACGAATAATTACTAAGATGCAAGTACCATTGGGATCAACAAGTAAAAACAAACACAGCAATAAAATAACATATCCAAACAAAGATTGATAAAGTGCATATGAAGGTATTATGAATTGCAGGGGATATGCCAAGGTCAGTTAAGGAGGGGGGAGGGATAAAATGTGGTATACAGTGACAATGGTTTGTAAAGAGGGTGGGTATAGTTGGAAGGTAAAGTAGAATAGAGTATCATTAGGATGAGTAGTTCAGTTCAGTAATTCTTTATTCGATGAAAAAAGATACATCATAAAAGTACAAATATATATACAGAGTAAAAATAGAATTGAATTACAGCTGACAGTCATCTGGAATTACCAATACAAACGGATGAAAAAGGCTAAAAGTGATACATACTTTTTAAAAACCACATGGTTTTAGCTAACTCCTCTTGTGTTTCTTAGCCTCACGGCAAGCCTAAAAAAATTCATAATACAGTAGAGGGTCCATGGGTCATTATCTCTTTGCAGATAGAGTAAAGCCATTTTAGCGTGCCTACATTTTTCTTTCTTTAAAATTTGTATCAAATATTTACACCGGGGATATTTGAAAAAGGGGCACAGAAGTACAAAATTAAGGGTGTCTTGGGGAGACCTATTGTGGCAGCCGCAAGCACCCTTCTGCGCAATTGTTGGCGTGAATCCTACAGGAACCGCTTATAGGTGTGGTAGTAAGTTAAACCTAAGGCGGGTCATCAGAAATCTATTGTGTGTATTATGAACCAGGAACAGATATGGCTCCATGCCCTCATTTTTTATAAGACTGAGGGCAGCTACAGGTTGTTTGGTTGTGTCCCCTGCTAATCTGCGATTCACATAATGATCGGTTAACAGTTTTTTAATTTTTAGTTTATCCGAGGGTATAATGATCTTAGGATTGATAAACAAATCCTCCCGGTCAATGCTTTCCAGGGTGGTCTTGACATAGTTTAACCATGGGATATGTAACCCTTTGCCCCTCTGCAGGCAGTCTCCCAAGATTTGTCTACCTAGGCCTGCCTCAGGATTAGACCAGGTATTCAGCCATGCCAATATGGGTCTTAACCTGATCTGGTCCTCAATAAATGGACACCCCAGTTCACTATGTACAATTGCAGTTGAGGTGCACTGAGGGACTTTTAGGATCCTCCGCATTTTGTTTTCCTCAACTTGCAATTACTCCACATTCACGTAGCCCCAGACTTCCGACCCATACGTTACTCTTGCACAACCTATCGATCTGTAAAGATTCAGAATCTGTTCAGGGAACCAACGACCCAGCCTGCGTCCGTAATTTGCTATGACACCATTTGTAGAGATTAGTTTTGAACGACTGTCCACCACTAAAGATCTGAATGTGAGTGCCCCGTCGAACAGTAACCCTAAATAGGAAAAAGACTTAACCTTCTCTAGTGTGTGGTTCCCTATACTATATGAAAACCTTTTACACGGTTTGGTGCCAGCTAGCATCACAAAGGATTTGCTCAGGTTTACCGACAGATCCAGAGTCCCCATAAACTTTACAAAACCATTGATTAAGCATTGCAGGCCCCTCGGTGTGCGTGCTAGCAGGACCCCGTCATCCGCGTACAAAAGTACCGGGATATGACGCAATCCTACTTTTGGGCTGTCTGAGTTTAAAGCCAGCAATGCCTGCTCTAGGTTATTAATGTAGAGCGAAAACAGGAAGGGTGCTAGAATGCAACCCTGTCAAACTCCACTGGTACAGGGAAATGAATCTGTGTTCCGCCCCTCTGTGTTGTAACATACCCTAGATGTTGTGTCCTGGTGTAATTCACTCAAGATATGGATCAGGCCTGAATCAATTCCAATATCCCTCATCAGGCCCCATAACTTGTTCCTATTTACATGATCAAAGGCTGCAGCCAAATCCATGAAGCCCAGATACATGCCCTCATTGCTGGCTTTGGTGTATTTAGCGACCAGCAAGTACAAATTAAGGCATTGATCGCTTGTGGACCTGTGGAATTTTAGTTTGCGATCTAAACATCATCTGCGCCAGCTTGTCACCCACGTACGACGTGCACGGCAGCCATTTTAGGTATCATGGTCTCCCTGTCCACGATCGATCGCCAGCGCGCCCCTCTGACCCAGCAAGCATCCTCCGCGCACCCTGGCTCCCCCTCCCTCCCCCTCATGAGCGTAACCCTTCTGCATGACCCTGTCCTTGGGAGTCACGCCGGCGCCTGACCAGCGCCTCCTCTCCCCCATGAATGCCCCTCTGTTGATAAACCTTCCCTCCGCGCTGGTTTGTCCACGCGGCATGAATACCACTCCTTTGATGACCTCTTACCCCATGTCCGACTGTCCACACAGGTCCGAGGCCATTGCCTAAGCCGGGAGATACCATTTGCTGCCCCTCATTGTATGGAATCGCCCCCCTTCAAAGGACACACTGTTGATCAGGGCCTCCCCACCCCCTGGGATATGATCAGGCGCACACATCCTAAGACTTGGCGAAACACTCAGCTGCGTGATGACCCCCTCCTCTTATCAGCAGGTTGAGGACCTCTATTGTGAAGGTATATGGGGGTGGGATTGACACGAGGATTATGGGGATGTCTTTTTCCTTGTTTCACAATGTTATGATTGTAATAAAGAAAGGTCACATGCCATAAACCAGTGTATAAGAGGCCAGGCCTCAGAGAGGCTGTTAGAGCACCTCGAGACGATACCTTGTTGTCTGATCTGACGTGTTCTGCTCCGTCGGAATAAAACTTCTGTTTCCTGCCTTCTGGTCTCCGGCGCCTGCCTCATTGCTTGGTAAATTTGAATGGTACAAGGGCGGTTAGCGCCGGGCAAATCTTGAGAAAGGTCCTAGCCCTACCTTTTTCCACAATTGGCGTCCCAAAGCGTGGGGCCCATCAGCGACACGTGGATCCAGTGGGAGAGGTTCCGACGACAGAGTGAATGACTGCAACGATCGGGAGAGCTCGTGTCCGATAGACCCTCGTCTGACAGCCGATCATCCGACCTTCACTAGTTCCGAACAGACCTCTCTCGAGTGATCTACGGTCCTGACTGGGAACCATCAGGAGTGCCACGAACATCACGAAGAAGAGAGGACGATCGGGCGCTGGATTCAGAAGACAGGAAACCGTCCATGCGGTCCGGGTAAGGTCGTGTAGACACGACGAACTGAGAAAAGATTGTTTGGTTTGGATAATACTAGTATTACGCTTTGTTGAAACCTCTGGAGATTCGCTGTCTGCAAACGGAGAAAACAACAGGCTCTCTCTTTGCAAACAGTGAAGGATAGGTAACGCAGACTTTTGTCCCCATTGTAATCCGTCGTGCCTATCTTCCTCCCCCACTGTTTCCCGAACTGTCGTTCGTGGATTATTGTCTGGAGATTCTTTGTCTGCAAACAGGGAAGAACAAGGTCTCTCTTTGCAGGTAGAGAAAGAGTGGGTAACGATAACTTTTCGTGCCCACTTATTCTCCCCACTGATTGTTTGATTGACCGATTGTTCGGTATTGGTTCGTTTGAGGTATTCACCGCCGGCAAACAACGGAGAATAGAAATATTCTGTCTAGTCTTTGCCCGCCGTGATAAGATAGGTAGTGCAGACTTTTGTCCCCGTTGTAATCCGTCATGCCTATCTTCTCCCCACTGGTTGGTAGCCTGTTTAGCCCGGACCGCTTATTAGAGATGAACCATCCGGCTCCACTGGAGGGCACCCCTAATAAGGACATGTTCACTAAGTATGGACTAGTCACTATAGCTTATACTAAGTTATGGCATAAATATACAAAGAAGAACCCTGAAAGTCAGTGGCCACTGATAGGTTCCTTCGATGAAAACAAAATAAAAACATTGGAAATAGCGCTCCGGAAGAATAAGACCACGCCCACTATGCTCGATAGTATAGGCATGTGGCGCAAAGAAACGGAACAACGAAAGAAAAGAGAAGAAGCAAAAATAGGGAAAGAATTACGAAAGGCAGCCCACCTAGCCGCAAAGCAACTAGAAGAGGAAATAAAAGAAAGAAAGGAAGCTAAACAAAACCAAGAATCAGGGTCGACAGGTCAATGTCCTGTTAGGACCCCCTCTGCGCTCTACCCTGAAGTGCCCTCCAAACAACGGGCGAACGATGAGTTACTGCTAGGTCCCCCTATCATCTACATGCCCCCTCCATATGCCCCCTGCCAACAAAACTTGCAAGCCCCGAGTGCGAGCGAAAGTGACCTTAGTGCTAGTGCACCAGCCGTCACGGCCTCTGCACCAGCCACATTAACAACATCGTCAGACGACCCTGAGGCTAGCAAACGACCACCAGCCAGACCAAATAGGTTGAGCAAAGATGAGCGGGATGGGATCGACAAAATAGCAAAGATATTAGTAGAACGAAGGGAAAGCGAAGAGTACACAATGAGCATATATAATTCACATGCCGACAGCCACAGACGGCATTTTGTTTTGCGATTCAGCTACCACACCCTGAACGCATATGAAGATAGGTATCAAAGTAAGGGTCCCGCTAAACTAACAACGCTGTATAGGAAGATTGACGTTGGAGATGGGACTGAATGTGAGGCGACGGAGCTCTTCATGCAAATGCTTGAGGTCCTCCGCCACCTCACGGAACAAAAACCAGAAACCAAGATTACAGTCCCTGAAACGACCTCAGCAGAGGTAGCCAATACTATGATGCCCATCAGAGAGGCGGCCCCTTATTGGATCCCGCCACGTGGCCTGGGAACAAGCGATGATATTAATCATGCTGATGAAAAAGGGAGAGTTGTGTATAATTGGGTTTACCAACCATGGGATCGACAAGATATCCTAACCTTTAAGCAAACTCTGCCCGATCTGAGAAAGAACCCGACAGCATTCTATACCGAATTAGGCACAGCCTTGGGTTCGACGATAATGACTTTAGCGGACATTGACTTGTTCTTCGGGTTATGCCTGCCAGCTGACGTGTGGAAGCAAATCCGGAAGGCTGACCACACGGATCTGTTTGGACATACCTGGGACCAACTCGGTAAACTAGACAGACAGCGAGAGCCAGGAAGGAAACCAGTAAAGGACATACTGGAACTCCCAGACAAACTAGTTCAGAAGTTAAAGACACTGATCCCAGAAAGAAAGGTAGACTGGTCGATAGTCACGGCCTGCCGACAGAAACCCCAGGAAGATGTGTCAGAATACTTCTCCCGATTCGAGACGGTGTTCTCCGATTACAGTGGCCAAGACATGACCACCGCAACCGGACAGCACCTGTTTGTACAAAATTACGTAAAAGGCCTAACACAAGAAGTCTCCCAAAAACTGCAGACGAGTGAGAGTAGTTGGGGGGCCTCCAAACCTGCAGCTATCCTCCAGATGGCTCAGTATTACGAGCATCAAAAGAATGAGAATGATAGGGCGTCCGAGAAAAAGAAGAAAGATTTAAAAGAAAGGGTAATGATAGCCCAGATACAAGGTATAGCGGCAGGACGGGAACCCCAAAGAGGGAACTACCAATCGACCACCCCCAGAAATCTACCTCCTAAAGATCACACCCCAACACCCCACACTGGACGTAGAGACATTAGCAACGACCAATTCGCCTTCTGCAAAGGATTTGGCCATTGGAAATCCCAGTGTCCGGTTCTGCTAGAGATGAATAGAAATAGGGACACCAGGGATGTGGCAGGTGGTCCGAGCAATAGAGGACAAGGACGAGGGCACACAAACGACACCAACAATGACAGATCAGGGAGATTAAACACATTTGACCGTCCCCGACAGAACCAATATCAGCTGTCCGAAGGTGAAAATGCCCCCGACTTTGCATAGGACTGCCAGGGGCAAGGGAGGGATCCAGTCGAGCTCTGTGTTGACCAGCAAGGTCCTTACGTCACCGCTAAGGTCCTGGGTACAGAGTCTCCATTTTTGGTAGACACTGGGGCGACACGTAGTGTGTTATCGAAACGACTGATTCCAAGGGCACCCTTGTCTGGCTCACACATTACATCGATAGGTTTCGATGGAACGCCCTCCACTAATCCCCTGTCCGTACCTATCACCTTTGACCTAGAAAACAACACCACTGACGCGACATTTCTGCTCTCCTCCATCTCCCCTGACGCCATTATGGGCATTGACTTACTGAAACATTTCCGAGCTACCATTAGGTGTTCCCCAGATGGAATCCGAGTCATCCTGTACGACAACCCAGGCATGCCCAAATCCTGCCCCTCACGACACATGTGCCCCATAACTGACGCTGACCTGTCCTTGCTTGATACTCTGCCTCCGTACCTATGGGCCAAAAATGACTCTGATGTGGGACGAATGATGATTGACCCCATTCATATAACTGTAAGACAGGACGCTATGCTCCCGAAACTCCCACAATACCGGATATCTCCCGAGGGCGAGAAGGCACTGGTAGCGATTATTCAATCTCTGGTGGATGCAGGAGTGGTTGAAGAGGTGGTTAGCAACGTCTGCAACAGTCCAATCCTACCTATTGTTAAGAAACAAGGTGAAGGAGATGAGAAAGCGTACCGCTTCATCATCGACCTGCGAGAGATTAACAAAGTGGTTGTACCCCAATACCCCGTGGTCTCAGACATCACCACCATTCTGACCCTCATCCCGTCCACTGCCACCGCCTTCACTGTTATCGACCTTAAGAATGCGTTTTTCTCTATCCCCATCCATCCAGACAGCCGTTATCTCTTCGGCTTCACTCTAAAATCCCGCTCGTACCGATTCTGTAGAGCTCCCCAGGGGTACACTGAAAGTCCCAGCATTTACAGCCAGGCCCTCAAAAGACAGCTGGATGCCTTCCAGCTACCAGATGGAGTGGTGTTGATCCAATATGTCGATGATATCCTTTTGGCAGCCGACACCACCCCACTGGCAATCACAGCCACTGTCCAACTCCTACACTTTCTTGCAGACAATGGCCACAAAGTTTCCAAAAAGAAATTACAGTTCTGCCAGCCACAAGTGACATACCTAGGCCATCTCCTGTCCAAAGAAGGGAGAAAACTCACACCCGACCGAATCCAAACCATCCTAGACACCCCTGTCCCAAAAACACAAAAGCAAGTCCGCTCTTTGGTTGGCCTAACTTCTTTCTGCAGACAGTGGTTACCTAATTACAGCCTCATTGTGAAACCACTACTTGCCCTGTTGACCAAAGATGTCCCCTCCCCGCTTCCTTGGACCACTGAGTGTCAAGCCTCCTTTAAGGAATTACGGGATGCACTCTGCTCAGCACCCGTCCTCGGAACCCCGGATTACTCCAAACCCTTCTCCCTCTTCACCCACGAAAGGGAGGGATGCGCATTGTCCGTCCTAACTCAATCGATTGGTCCTAAGCAGCGCCCTTGTGCCTACTTCTCCGCCACTCTTGATCCTGTAGCTAGAGCTTTGCCTGCCTGCCTTCGAGCAGTAGCTGCCGCTGCTGTCTCTATCCGTCAGAGTGAGGGAATCGTACTTTCAAACTCCCTCACCGTGTTAGTACCCCATGCAGTCGACACCCTTCTGAACCAAACCAAGACTCAACATTTGACTAGCGCACGACTGACAGGGTATGAACTGACGCTACTTGCACCCCACATCACACTAAAGAGATGCACGACTTTGAATCCTGCCACATTACTGCCCCTGCCTGAGAATGACCCCGACGTTCCTCCCATCCATGACTGTGTGACCCTCACGGACGAACAGACTAGGAGTAGGGTTGACCTCCGAGACACTGCTTTCACTGACCCCGATGGAGAGCTATGGGTGGACGGCTCATGCATCAAACTCCCAGATGGCACCACTTCAGCTGCCTATGCAGTTACGACAGCCCGAACAGTAGTTGAGACAGCCTGCATCACACAACGATCTGCCCAGGCAGCAGAGCTGATAGCCCTCACACGAGCATGCATCATAGCCGCAGGGACCACCGCGAACGTATATACAGACAGCCAGTATGCCTTCGGAGTGGTCCACCATTTTGGGCTCCTGTGGAGGGAGAGGGGATTCCTGACGTCTCACGGCACCCCTATCCTCCACGGAGATCTAGTCTCCGCCCTGATTGAAGCAGTTCTCCTCCCCAAACGATTAGCGGTGATCAAATGTCAGGCACACAAAAGGGTGACAGACTTAGTCGGACAAGGGAATGCACTGGCCGACATCACTGCACGAACCACAGCTGAGAATAGGACGGTAACACGCATGTATGTGACCAGGTCACAAGCAGAGAAATGGACTGACGCAAGGGAAATGATCAGAGACATCCAGTCGGCCAGCACCCCTCACGAACTGACTGAATGGGCAGGGGTGGGTTTGAAGGATGATGAGGGCTGCTGGCGAACAAAAGATGCAAACAAATGGTTGCTACCTGACTCATACCTGATCCCCATACTGACAATGGCGCATTCCCCCGCACACATAGGATCTGCACCCATGATCGAACTCATTTCCAAAGTCTGGCACAACGACAAAATCCCCGACTCGGCCATGCGCCTAGTCCAGCAGTGCCTTATCTGTCTGCAACACAACCCCGGGAAAGGAACTGTGGTACCCCGGGGAGGGTTTGGGACCCCCAATCACCTCTTTGAGGTCCTTCAGATGGACTACACCCAACTGGAGAGATGCCAGGGCTTGAAGTATGTACTAGTCATCGTATGTGCCTTCAGCAAATGGGTAGAGGCCTATCCAACCCGTGACAACACTGCCATGACTACTGCCAAAGTACTACTGAAAGAATTCTTCCCTCGCTATGGCCTTTGTCGAATTTTATGGAGCGACAATGGCCCCCACTTCATAGCTGAGGTTATCCAACTAATCCTAAAGGGATTGGGGGTGAAACAGAGATTCCACGCAGTCTTCCACCCCCAATCCGCCGGCCTGGTGGAACGCCATAATGCCACACTGAAGCTGAAATTGTCAAAAATAGTGGCCACCACTGGACTTAACTGGCCGGATGCCCTCCCACTGGCCTTGTTATCGATGCGTTCCACTCCCACCAAGCACCATTTGACCCCCTACGAGGTCGTGTTTGGGCGACCGATGAATCTCTGGACTGCTCCCAAACCGACCTCCATTCATGATGTCCCAGACTTCCTACTATCTGATTATTTGTGCAAGCTAACTAAAACATTGTCTGTCATTCATCAACAGGTGCAGCAGGCCATCCCCGATGCTTCCAGGGGCCCCGGCCACGACATCCAACCGGGAGATTTCATCCTAATACGAAATTTCCAGCGGACCAAGAGTCTGGAACCCCGGTGGACGGGCCCCTGGCAGGTACTGATCACCACACGAACGGCGCTTCGAGTGGAGGGGAAGAAGCACTGGCTGCACGCCCATCATTGCCGGAAGGTCTCTGCGAATTTGGCCACGACAGAAAACGTCAACACCCAAGAAGAGCTCCTGAACAAGGACCGACCGACATTGAACTGTTATCCCGATACTGGGGCACTTGAACTTTCAAAATTCTCTGATCCCACTGTGCCATCCAAAGAAGGGTATTTCCTGCGTCGAAGGGAGGGAGCTTCGGCTAAGTAGGCCACGGACCAAGTTGAATCTCAGAACGGTGACCTAAGCACAACCAAGGGTTGCCGGGAGAGAAGCTAAACGAAGTCTGTGGTTCTGCCCACTACCGACCCCCTTGAAGATGATGGAAGCGCCAGATAAGAAGATGATGGAAGCGCCAGATAAGAAGATGATGAAAGCAACAGGAAATACCCACTATAGAAACCCAAAGACTGACAATTTGCACAAATCAAAGACAATCGCCCTCTTTATTGTCTTCCTCTTCTGCCTCCTCCTCATGACCTCCTTCTGGATTCTGGAGGAAAGCACACCGGCTCATGAGACATTGCTACCTACTGCACAGCCAACACCTCTGAAAGAGCATCACCTAATCCCTCTGTCGCCTCAGCTGCGAGAAAGGCGCAGGGAATTCTGGAACAATTCCTTTGTGCAACTGTTGCACCAACACAACCTTGCTGCAAATGCCACAAACTGCTGGATCTGCGGGTTGCTCCCGCATGCCACAGGACACTCCATCCCCTTCATCCCTTCTCCTTTCTCAGTTCACGGCTCCTGCCTCGCCTGGTTGATCCTCATGCAAGAGAGCCACAAGGACAACGCCACTTCCAGCCAGACAGTGTCGCACTTCTACTCTGGGTTCTGGCTGAACAAAACCGGAAAGACCCCTGCTGCCCTGTGTCCTGCGCTCGCAGGCGCCACCTTCCTTAAAGACATTCCAGCCAAAGAACGAGTCGAAGTACAGGTGCTCCACAATCCAGTCAGAACTACCTTCTCTCATCTGCAAAAACAAACTACCGCCACCCTGACTGTGGCTCTGTCTGTTATCAATGTCACTGGCCTTGTGTGCCTCGAAGGCCAGGGAACTCAGCTGGTGGGTCACAGTTCCTGCCGAATCACCAGAACACTGGACTCAGTTGACCCCCCTTCTTTTGTTGCTTCTCCAAATATGTACTTTGTGTGTGGCACCAAAGCTTACACCTGGCTCCCGAAAGGTTGGAAGGGTACCTGCTACATTGCCTTCGTTCTTCCACCCACGTATGTAGCCCCTGCCAACCATCACCGGCAGAGGCGTGCCGATGACATTGGACAAGCCGACTCCACTGGAGCACAGTTCCTAGATGCAGCAAAGGGACTTGTTCCTCTGTGGGGCCCAATGGCAAACAGCCGCGCTATCCGGCACCTGACCCAGGCAGTGGAAACAACGATCAACATCACCGCTGGCATCCTCGCTAACAACACGGCGGAGCTTCAGGCGGTCCGCCTTGTGACCCTCCAAAACCGCCTTGTCCTAGATGTGGTCCTAGCCGACCGAGGAGGAGCATGCCGCATCATCGGATCTAGCTGCTGCACCTACGTGCCTGACAACTCGCCTTCCGTCTACAAGGCAATTGAACACCTCCACAGACTTTCCTCGGAGGTTCACCAAGAACAAGAAGGGTGGTCGCTTGGAAGCTGGTTTTGGGACACTTTGAGGAACTGGGGTTGGAGGTTGTTTTCCTTCGTGCTGATACCTGTTGTGATATTATGTGGGTGTTGCTTGGGTATTCAATGTCTACCCTCCTTGTGCAGCTTCATTTCTAACTGTATGTGCCCAAAGACTTTGGACTTCCGAAATGAGCATATGAGTCCCCTCTATGAAGTAGAGATACGTGGCCTTATGGGGATAAATCCAAACTGACAAGTTGGCGAGACATGTTAAAAGGGAGGACTGTGGAATTTTAGTTTGCGATCTAAACATCATCTGCGCCAGCTTGTCACCCACGTACGACGTGCACGGCAGCCATTTTAGGTATCATGGTCTCCCTGTCCACGATCGATCGCCAGCGCGCCCCTCTGACCCAGCAAGCATCCTCCGCGCACCCTGGCTCCCCCTCCCTCCCCCTCATGAGCGTAACCCTTCTGCATGACCCTGTCCTTGGGAGTCACGCCGGCGCCTGACCAGCGCCTCCTCTCCCCCCATGAATGCCCCTCTGTTGATAAACCTTCCCTCCGCGCTGGTTTGTCCACGCGGCATGAATACCACTCCTTTGATGACCTCTTACCCCATGTCCGACTGTCCACACAGGTCCGAGGCCATTGCCTAAGCCGGGAGATACCATTTGCTGCCCCTCATTGTATGGAATCGCCCCCCTTCAAAGGACACACTGTTGATCAGGGCCTCCCCACCCCCTGGGATATGATCAGGCGCACACATCCTAAGACTTGGCGAAACACTCAGCTGCGTGATGACCCCCTCCTCTTATCAGCAGGTTGAGGACCTCTATTGTGAAGGTATATGGGGGTGGGATTGACACGAGGATTATGGGGATGTCTTTTTCCTTGTTTCACAATGTTATGATTGTAATAAAGAAAGGTCACATGCCATAAACCAGTGTATAAGAGGCCAGGCCTCAGAGAGGCTGTTAGAGCACCTCGAGACGATACCTTGTTGTCTGATCTGACGTGTTCTGCTCCGTCGGAATAAAACTTCTGTTTCCTGCCTTCTGGTCTCCGGCGCCTGCCTCATTGCTTGGTAAATTTGAATGGTACAAGGGCGGTTAGCACCGGGCAAATCTTGAGAAAGGTCCTAGCCCTACCTTTTTCCACAGACCTTCCTGTTCTGAAACCGTACTGGATATCAGTAATTAGATGGTGTTCCTCAGTCCAGTCCATAAGCCTTTGAAGAATAACCCGGCCCAAAACTTTTGCTGAGACGTCGATCAGGGAAATTGGTCTATAACATTGCGGGTTGTCCCTATTACCCTTCTTAAAGATAGGGACAATGACCGCTGTAGACCAAGATCGGGGCAAACCAAGCTGAACTGCAGTGTTAAACACTCTTGTGAGAATGGGGGCCCAAAGGTCTACTTTACTCAAGTTTAAATCAGGTGGGGATCCATCAGGGCCCGGCGCCTTGTTACGTGTGAGGCCCTGGATCCCAGCTGTTATTTCTGCAAGGGTGAACTCAATTCCTGGTCCCTGTTGAACGTCCACTCCACCACCCATAGTCAGAGTCATAGTCATAGGCTCTTGTATAGCGCACGATTCACCAGAAAAGGTCTCAAGGCGCTTAGCAGAGAGAGACGACAACCACGAGTTCAAGAGAGGTGGCGCAGATTAGTTGGGAAAGAGCCATGTTTTCAGACCCCTCCGAAAGGCCATATGGTTGGATAGGGATGACAGATGGAGGGGCAGCTTGTTCCAGAGTAGGGGAGCTATATAGGAAAAATCCCTGCATCCATTTCTTGAAGTCCTGGCCCTTGGCTGGACCAGGAGGGATTTGGAGCTGGATCTTAGGACTCTGGGGGGGTTGTACAAACAAGTTTCTTCGATAAGTAGGAGGGCCCTATACCAGAAAGGAGCTTGTGGACGATACTAAGTATCTTGAAGTGACTTCTTTGGGGCATAGGGAGCCAGTGTAGCTCCTTGAGACTGGGCAGAGAGGGTGACCTAGGGGACAGCCCAAGCACCAAACGAGCTGCGGCGTTCTGAAGGGTTTGTAGCTTGATCAGCAGACACTTGCTAATGGAGGCAAACAAGGCATTGCCGTAGTCTAAGCGACTGATGATGAGCCCCTGAATCAGGGGCTTCTTAGACTCAAGGGGAAGCCATTTAAATATTTTACGCAATTTGCCCAAGATACCATAGCAGGTGCGAGAGACTTGATTGACGTGGGATTTCATAGAAATGGTGTATTCAATCATAATTCCCAGGTCGCGTACCACTTCTTTGGGCTCTGGGCAGGGTCCCAGTTCTTGGGGCCACCAATCTTGTGCCCATATCAGCTTGGCCTTACCAAACAGCATTATTTCTGTCTTGCTATAATTGAGTTGAAATTTGTTAGTATTCATCCAGTCCCTGATCGAGATCATGCATTTCTGAAATCTGGAACGGGTGTCAAGAAAATCTAAGCTGCAGGTAATAAACACCTGGGTGGGGGGTGAGATACAAATTGAAAAGCAGGGGACTTAGAATAGATCCCTGTGGAACTCCTACGGAAAGGGGGATCTTACTAGATTCCAGGGTGTTAACCTTTACGTATGTGTGCCCGTCTGCTAGATAACTCTCAAACCAAGCACAGGCTTTGCCTCTGACACCAATCTTCCAAATTCGTTGGTGAAGAATGCTGTGAGAGACGGTGTCAAAGGCTGCCGACAGATCCAATAGGATAAGGACAGCAGACTCACCTCTATCAAGGGTGTGACGGATGTTGTCCTCTACCTCCATTACTGCAGTCTCCGTCCCGTGGGCAGCACGGAACCCCGACTGTGAGGGATCAAGGAGCCCCTGTTCTTCAATAAAAGTTGAGACTCGCTTGTTAACAAAGTGTTCCAATACCTTTCCAAAGTAGGGCAGAAGCGAGATCGGCCTGTAATTAGACAGGATAGTGGGGTCACTGGTAGGTTTTTTAAGAATAGGTTTAACCTGAGCCACCTTCCAGCAACTGGGGAACGAGGCTAGATCAAACGAGGCATTAAAGATGTTGGTGAGAGAGCTGGCCAATGACGGGAAGATCTTGCTACACTTGCACGGAACCAGAGAATCTGTAGGGGAGCACGATTTCACCTTCACTAGGGTTTCTAACACTTCCATTTCCATTTCTTCACTAGGGTTTCTAACACTTCCATTTCCATTTCTGTATTCTGATTATGGTTATATAAACCCTCGAAGTGTGAGACCCACTGTTCCGGTAGGATGCTTGACCCGATCTCGGGGGTATTACTGTCCTGGAAACAGGGATTATTGACAATCCTCCAGAATTGGGACATATCCCTTCTTTCTCCCGCCTCTCTCAGATCTGCCCAGGCTTCTATTTGTAGGGTGGTCTTTCTTTGTTTCTGTGCATTTTTGTACATGCGTCTGCACTGTCCTATTCTGTAAGAGTCCCTGGGCTTAGTTTTTAAACTAAGTTTTAAATCTCTCAAGGCTCGTGAGCACTTGCCATCGAACCACCTCGACTGCAGTTTATTCCTCTTGGGTGCTTTCGTTTTTAATAGACCGTCCACCAACTTGGTCACTGAGCTGAATGCCCCAAGCAAGTTACTCCCCTCGGTCACCCACTGTTTGAATGTTAGAGTTAGGGGTTTGTGGTCGCTAAATCTGCTCCACTCAATCCCTACTGTATTAATTGATTTTTTTTGCATGTCTAGACACCAGGATATAGTCTATGTAGGAGGAGCAACCTCTTCCTTTAAAAGTTGGAATAAGGGACCCATCCTCTACAAGGCTGACCAAATCTATTGTATGTTCCAGGTCATAAGTCTTTAGTAGGTTACTAAGAACTAAACCTTCTGTGGAGTGTTCGAAATGTGGGCCCTTATCCATGGAGCATTAGGACCAATCTACATTCAGAGGGAACAATGTAGGGCACAGGTGACAATTTAAGTCACCCAGGACTATCAGAGATTTTTCCAAGGCCCCTTTTCTATGATCTAGCTCCTGTTGGAGTCTGTAGTCTAGTTCCTGTAATGTGGGGTTTTCCCCATTTACGGTCCCTGCATTGTATAGATTAAACAATGTTAGTCTGAGTCCCGGCCTTACATACCGTAGCCCCTGTATGTTATGAGCTGACCACGGTGGGCCCGTCCATACTCCTTTCATGTTAAGATCTATGTATACCCCCAGGCCTCCAATAGCTCTTCCCGAGCTAGCCTTTTGTGCTGGCACAAAAAAGCATTTGTAACCGGCCATATGAAAGGGGTTATTTTCAAGTGCCCAGGTTTCTTGCAAAGAAATGATCTGAAACCCCCCTATGTACTCTCTCCATTCTTTGTTGTAGAATTTTCCAGCCAGGCCCGCGACGTTCCAAGATAACATTTTTAGCTCCCCCTCAGAGTCCCCTGCTGGATTTTTATTTCTCTGACAGTCAAGTATCGGCCTATCCTCTGACCTTTGGGGTGTGATGTAAGTCCCAGAATTATGTGTCAACTGCTGCGCTGGTGCCACCCTCCAATTTACCTCCTGTGTTCTAGTTATTTGGGGAGTATGATACATATCGGCCTCCTTAATAATCTCCCTGTCTGTGCTTGCCATTGGGGAATGTATTTGACTGACTGTTGTTTTTGGTGCATTATTATTCTTCAACCTCGTGTTTCCACCTTCCCCAAAAAAATGAACTTATTGTGTCACCTTTCATGTCGGAACCCTCAATGACTGGTACCTGGTGTATTCGTGGTCAATCATTGTGGTCTAAGCTCAATAGGGGGCTGTGAGACTTGGCCCTTTCCCCAGAAATTTTTCGCTTTTTATCCCCTGTTAATTTAGAATGCCCCTATTGAAACAACAGTGTGTAGGCCTTGGGTGGTGGAGAATGCCCTGTGTAGTTTAAAACTAGTGTTAAAATGCAGGTGCCTTCTACCCCTAATATGGCTGCCACAGACCACTGCTGCAGCAGAGTGGTTTAGTGGGCGCATTCTAGTAGCCAGGGGCTGGCTGGAACCCTCAGGCAATGTATCCATCTTAGCCTGCCAGCCTGCCCATAGGTAGAATGGTGGAACCACCTAGCACCTCCTGGAACCTTCTGGAACAGGTGAGGTGACACCAACTGCCATTACCAACTGTCAACTGGCACTATAAAAGGAAAGGGAGGGAACTTTCCTGAGGAGAGGGACTGAGAGAAGACCTGGGGAAGTACCTACGCAGGAGGATAGGCAGTGGGGGTCAGGGCAGGGTCTTATGATGCTGGAATGACAGGGCCTAGTGTGCTGCTTTACAAGTGTTGAGGTATCCTGTTCCCCCCCACTGACCTAACCCCGCGGAAGGGAACCCCCAGGGACCACTTGAAGGGATTGGCTGAGAAGAACTTGGAACACCAGCCACCAATTTATCCCCCCTTCAAGGAACAAGAAACCAAGCAACTAAATCAAGGAACAAGAAACCAAGCAACTAAACTAAGGGCGCAAGAAACATCACGCCAAGAAGAAACTAAGCCACCACAGGACTTTTGAGGAACTACCGAGGTATTGGCGCTGTGTCGCTCCCTGTGCCCCCTGACGCCACCTGGGGTCCCTCTGCTAACCTACCGCTGCTGTGTGGCTTGTCCTGTGAGCTGCCTCTATTTTTAAGCAACTACTGATGAAGCGCCAACCTAGAAACTGCCTAAGCGCTACTTTGCCCTCCAAGCGCTTGACTGGTGAAGAATTGCTGTGTCCTGTGGGAGCGCTGTGAATTGCCTGCCGGGCTGTGGAAGTTGCCCCCCTGTAAAGCGCTGTGAAGTGCCCCAAGTGCTAGGACTGCCTGCTGAAGCGCTATACTGCCCGGGAACTGCTGGTCTGACCGAGCGCTGCATGCCCCCTAAGAAGCGCTGGCATCGTGTGCCATCCAAGCGCTTGACTGGTGAAGAATTGCTGTGTCCTGTGGGAGCGCTGTGAATTGCCTGCAGTGCTGGGGAAGTTGCCCCCCTGTAAAGCGCTGTGAAGTGCCCCAAGTGCTAGGACTGCCTGCTGAAGCGCTATACTGCCCGGGAACTGCTGGTCTGACCGAGCGCTGCATGCCCCCTAAGAAGCGCTGGCATCGTGTGCCATCCAAGCGCTGTGAAGCTTCTCCGCGTTGAAAGCGCTGCTGCCCCACTCACCGCCGCAGCCGAGGCTGCCCTGAGGAGAGCTGGAGTTTCCCCTCGGCGGCCCTCGGTGCCAGGAGAGGGCCGCCTCCATCTTGCTGTGGGCTGCGCAGGGCCCAAGTGTGGGAAGTCCTAAAGGCGGCCCCCGGAGTCTTGGGGAGGCCGCCGTAAAAATTCCTGTCAGCCCGCCGGAGTCCGTGAGGGCCGCGTTAGGCCCTGAGGCAAGAATCCCCGTATCACGTGACGGGGACACATCAAGCCACGGCCCCGCCGCGCACTGATTGGCCACGTGGCCGAGCCTCTCCTGTGCCACATCGCGATTGGTTCCCGGGCCGGTGAGGCTGTAGAAGGCCCGGGAACAGCTTGTCAACGACGGGGAGGGCTCCGAGAGAGTGTCAGAGCCCCCCCCACTGCCAGCACTCGTCGCGGAGGGGGCCGACGTGCACCAGAGCCCCCTCCGATTGCCCCGCATCACGGATCCGGCCCATTTGCACCGCGCTGGGCCGAATGAAGCCCACGGGAGGGTTGGAACCCCTCCCTTGCCTCCAGAACCTGCGCAAGGGCCCCGGAGGGCCGAAGAAAAAGGTAATCCCCCAGGGGAGGAGGGCGGAAGGCCGGGTAAGGCCCCGTGTTCGCCCCTCCCCGGGGGAAAATGTCACTGGGCCCCGTTGGCCCTCATTAATTGCTGAGAACTGGTGACTGGGTCCTGTTGGCCCTAATTAATTACAGAAGCCCTTCAGGCATGGGGACTGGGCCCACGAAGGTCACTGTGGGTCCTCTGCAGTAGGAACCTTGTACTCCTGCAGTGAGATAATTATTAAATTGGGCTGCATTGTGATGAATGTTTTTCCCTTGCCTTATGGGAATGTTCCCTGGTTAATAGGAGCAATTTACTGCTCATTCATGCACCAACCGATGTGTAGTTTGCCTAATGAAAGGTCCATTTAAAGATGCTTTAGTGAATAACCACTTATAAATGCCTTAGTGAATGCCCAATGAAAGGTTCATTCAAATATGCTTTGAGTAATGCTCTAGGTCATGGAATGGTTATTCCTCCCAAGTGAAACTGGTAATTAACTGTCTGGTTAGTTTATGACTAATGAAATGTTCTGCCTTTACTCTCATGACATGTATATTACTGTCTAAGGCACTGTTATCTGAATGCTGTTTGCTACCTCAGGAAATGTTTATACTACATAATTACATGGTTCCTGGGTCATATGTCATGCATACTCCTGCCTAATGCAATGGTTCCCAAAGACCTCTAGGTATATAAGGAGATGGTTACTCCCATTTGAGGAGAGGTTTATTCCTGATTAATAGGGATAACGCACTGCTATTCCAGCCTCAGGTGTTGTGATAGTTTACCCTAGTTAAAAGAAAGGTTTATTCTTACCTGATGAAATGGGTAATGCTGGTTAAATGAAATGTTTTACATTGACTTCTTCAGGAAGTCTTTCCCCTGCGTAAGGAGAATGATACCTTTGACCAATAGTCAGTTATGATACATCATTTATTTATTTATGAGATGTTTTACTCCTAATATGGGAGAAGAGTTATGCACAGCTAAGGTTTCCTCTGATGTGATGTTTCATATTTAAGGAAAGTGGAAACCTACTGTTATTTATTGAAATGCTTTCTGTTATAACTCCTAAATGTATTTGATGCAGGTGCTGACCAGGAGCAAGGCATAGGTCAGGCCTGTGTTTTACTAAAAATGTATTTATCCAATATTTATTATTTATGAAATATCTAATATTTATTCAACTGAAGTTTAATGCCAAGTGTTGACACACAGGTACCTGAAAAGAGAGCTATAAAGCTAATCTTATGATGAATTCCTAATACCCTGATCCTGCTCTATCTTAATAAAGTTAACTTGAGTTTTTACACAAGCTCACTGGAGTGGCGTCCCTAATTGCGTGCTCATGTTTCTGACTCAGTGGTTGCGTGTGCTGTATGGTCGCTTTACACATAAGCTTTCGGATGCCTACCCGCTCGTGCCATGCTACCCTAGGGGACTGGTGACCCCAGTTCCAACATATTGGTGTCGAGCGGTGGGATCCAGGACTTGTGACCATGCAGCACCCTCCATTGGGACAGGGTGCACAGCAATTGGGCTGCCAATTATTGTGTGTGCAAGCCAAAGTAATTGACCCCTCCACTGTCTAGCCTGTGAGTGTATCGAGATCTGTTAGACCTAATCCTGTCACCCACGTCCTGGTATCTTTTCCCAGATTTATCTGAGACCCCACCTGGCATACTGGAGTGTTGTCAGGGGATGGGGGTGCCTGTTGGGCGGAGGGAAGAAGGAACTCCGTACCACTTTGGGGGCACGGGTAGGAGCCCACCCAGAGGGGAGAGGGGATGGGGAACAGGAGGGGCAGGTCACACCCAGGGAGGCGGGCACACCAGAAGACCCAGGCCTACTCAAAATTATTGTGTCTGACAATGTGCTACCGGGAGGATGTTCTGGGGCAGGGAGTAGAGTAACTGGGGATGTGCGTCGTCTAAGATGATAGAGCATGAGAGGGAGAGTGAGAGCCTTGCAATGGATGGGAGGAAGCTGGTGCACAGGCTTCAGCTAGAAGAGTTAGAGCTGAAGGCCTTGGAATTATGTGTGCTAGGTGCTTCCAATGGTGGCAGCGTTCCGAGGTTCGGAGTTTAGACCAGTCACAGAGTGTAGGACCTGGACTGGGGTTTCAGGATCAGGAATTGCCTGACCTGGAGGGTGGGGTACCGGTAACTAAGGACCCTACCAGAGTGACTCTCAGGGGTACTACTCCAGGTGGGAGGGTGCGGAACCCTGGGAGGGGGTGCAGAGGGAGGAAGGACTCTCCTTTGGCACCGGTCCAGCCACAGGGCGTAGATCCTGGGTTGGGTGGCTAGGTTCAGGGGTTGCCTGACCTGGCGGGAGGAATCTCTGTATTCAGAGTTCCTCCGGTTGTGACTTCCAGGGGTACCTATCCGGGGAGGAGGGTGCGGAACCCTGGAAGGGGGTGCAGAGGGAGGAAGGACTCTCCTCTGGCACCGGTCCAGCCACCGGGTTAAGATCCTGGGTTGGGTGGCCAGGTTCAGGGGTTGCCTGACCTGGCGGGAGGAATCTCTGTATTCAGAGTTCCCCCGGTTGTGACTCCCAGGGGTGTCCCGAGGTGCCCCAGCTGTGGTCACTGGGCCTGGAGTGTTCTTTAAGAGAACCCCAGGTTGGGAGACTAGGCTGTCCCGATGTGTCATCCAGGAGGGAGGGTGCGGAACCCTGGGAGGGGGTGCAGGGAGAGGTAGGTCTCGCCCCTGTCACCAATTCAACTTAAGGGTTTAGACCCTAGGTTGAGGAGGAGAGTGGAAAAAGGTACCACGGGCCTGGGGCGACTGCCCCCCACTCTGAGAGAGAGTAAGGGCCAGAGACATCTGGATTGGAGGTCTGTCCTGGCCGCATCCCACTAGGAACACCAGTGGGGTGGTTGGATTAGCGAGGATGTCATGGTGGTATTGGGCCTGCGTCCACCTTTTTCCGCCCCAAGCAGGGAAGCCCGTCAAGGGAATGATCAGTCTACCCTGGCTTTTGGCTGGGGGGGAGATGTGTGAGACTTGGCCCTTTCCCCAGAAATTTTTCGCTTTTTATCCCCTGTTAATTTAGAATGCCCCTATTGAAACAACAGTGTGTAGGCCTTGGGTGGTGGAGAATGCCCTGTGTAGTTTAAAACTAGTGTTAAAATGCAGGTGCCTTCTACCCCTAATATGGCTGCCACAGACCACTGCTGCAGCAGCGTGGTTTAGTGGGCGCATTCTAGTAGCCAGGGGCTGGCTGGAGCCCTCAGGCAATGTATCCATCTTACAAGGGCCACCTCACATTGGGTGGGTGTATATCCGGATGTCATTGGAATACACCTTCTTTGTTAAAATACCCCTCACACACCAAAAGGGCCCTTGGTGTCATGCTTCATCATCGGGGTCTTCCCGTCCCGCTGCGGGGCGGGGCAGTGCTGCGACAGGCGGATACGCCGGAGCACTTTTAGATGGAAGTGCTATGTGTTGGGAGTGAGTGTCAGTGGGGTCAGGAGTGATATATTAGTGAGTTGTTAAAAAATACCTGGCCTAGTGGAAAAAAGAAATTTTATTAAACACTGGCTGGTATTGTTAAAAGAAAAGTGAAGCGGAGAGATGGAGCTGATTAATGGGCTCTCTCTCCTATGTGGGTCAACATGTTTCGAGGCGCAGGGCCTCTTCGTCAGGACCTTGGGGGAGATCCCCCTGTCACTCACTAGTGTTTTCTCCACAAAGGTAGAAAAGGTGTATATACAAAAAAGTGAAAAAAAGACTATGTGTGTAAATACAATTAATAATTACAACACTTTTATGCTACCACACTGATAATGTAGTATGCCTGCAAGATAAGAAAACCTGATTAATAATTGCGCCGATCCCAGTATGCGCTTAACTCTAAGTCACCTGTAAGGGAAAAGAGACACACACACAGATATACCAGTATGCAGTAAGGGATCTAGCATGAATAGTGAAGGAATATGAAGCATATCTTCAGACACACACAGTCACACACTCAGAGTAAGTAATGCGTGGGGGATGTGAATAGCCAGGGATAAAGGAATTCAAATACATACTTATCAATGGAGGAATCAATGCCTCATGAGCCAGCTTTAGACAGAAGGGTATAGTGGGGTCCCAACTGCAAAGGGGAAGAGAGAGGGGGTACATTGTAATTCTATCCCATTTGTTGTATCACCAGGTCAGGGTATTGCTGGGATACATAAGTTCGTCCTATTGAGACCGGCTACGCCGTACTTACTGAGCCCCTTGCACGCTTGTGCTTCCTCCTTCGTCTGCTGCTTCCGTGGTAATGAGGGAGGACGGGAGCGGCGAGTATTTATATGCTCCAATGATTGGTTAATTGATCAATTAGCTCCGAAAAGCCCGCCGAATTTGCAAGGGCCCAAAAGGGTGGTAAGGCGGGCGGCCATATTGGAAGGTCCGCCACCCGCTCCTTTGTATGCAAATCCGATCTTAGGTTTGGTAGATGCGGAGATCGGTTCATGACTTTAAACTGAAGTCCGTTGCCGTTTCAAGCCCGGGGTACTCGGGGAAGGTTTAGACTTGCTTGGCGCTGCGTGGAAATGCACGGCGCGTGTGTATTGTGCACTGCGCATGCGCCGGTCTACTCGCGCCGCGCGCATGCGCGTCGCAATGACATTGTGGCCTTGTGCATGCGCATGCGCACAACTAACCCCATGGTAGTGTTCATTGCAGGTACGCGACTCAGTGCCTAGGAATTGGCAAACACGGGGGCATATTATGGCGTAAATATAGTGGCACAGTGTGGGACAAATTACAGGTTGTTGGACTACACCCATTCTCTGACGGTTCATTAACAAGTTCAATGTCAGTTAGTTCAAGGCTAGGGAGAGGCAGATCCCTGAGAGAGTTTGATAGTAAGATAACGAAGCTAATTGCTTTTGATTGTTATTATATAGGAAGTACAATCCAGTATAGGACTGACTGGAAGAGCCAGAACCAAGGGAGGAATAGAAAGCAGTATAGCCACACAGCTGTTATCAGGGACTTGTTCATGAGGGCTCTGGTTGTCAGTGGCTGTATCTCACACAGCTGGCCCTAGGTATTCAGTTGCGCCCACGGAATATCGTCATTCAAGCCTATGCGGTGTGTCCCCAAACGGTACACCCAGCGTTGTTCTTTCGATAGAAGGTCTCTATCATTGGGAAAGGCCTCAATGACTGTCCATTTTAGGTCATGGACACTGTGTCCAACAGTAGCAAAGTGTGTTGACATTTTCGTGGTAGTCCTATTGCAGCGCACATTGCTACGGTGTTCACCCATTCGAATCTTCACGGGTCTGCTGGTCATGCCCACATACTCTCTGTTGCAGGGACATGTGATTAGGTACACCACATTGCGGCTGTTGCAATTAGTGAAGGCTCGCTGTTCCCATGTAGACTCGTTAGAAAATGTGATACTTCTGCTCTTCTGCGTGTATTGGCAAGATACACAAGTGCCACAGGGGTGGTGTCCGCTGACACCTGCTATCCTGGAGGGTTCAATTGCACCAGTAGCTTTCGGCCTGGTATGAACAAGAAGATCCTTCAGGTTCATTCCTCTCCTATGTGAAAACATAGGTTTGGGAAAATTCAATTTACCACAGGATAACACTCTCCAATGTTTGTTCACGATCTTCGTGATCTGGTTGGAGTTTGTGTTGTAAGTTGTTACGCAGATGGGGCGAGGATCGGGTTCCTTCCATTCGGTATCCTCCAAAAGTGCTTCCCTGTTGTTGTTGCGTGCACGTTTGAGGCCTTTCCGAACAATGTTCGTGGGGTACTGCCTGTTCAAGAGTTTGCACTCCAAATCTGCCGCCTGTGTCTTAAAATCGTCAATGTTGCTACAGTTACGCCGTAGGCGGAGGAACTGTCCATATGGGAGGTTCTCCCGTAAATGGCGTGGATGGAAGCTACTGTACAGGAGCAGACTGTTCTTAGCTGTTGGTTTGAAGTGAGTATTTGTTGCAAGTTTACCTTCTTTGGGGTAGATGTTTAAATCTAGAAACACCAGATTTTCGTTGGAAGCCGTATGTGTAAATTTCAGGAACTGATCCTGTTGGTTCAGCCAGTTCATGAACCGGGTAACAGAGTCTTGGTCGCCCCTCCAGATGACAAAAATGTCATCTATGTACCTTTTCCATGTGAGTACATGATGTCTGTAGGGATTGCTCTGTTCCAGGATTTTTGTGGATTCCAGGTGGTGCACATATAGACCCGCCAGACTGGGGGCACAAGTGCTCCCCATGCTGGTTCCATGTCTTTGGAGGTAGTACGTGTCCTCGTATTGGAAGAAATTTTTCGTGAGGGACAGAGAGATGCACTCAAGGACCACTTGTCTGGGGGTGTGGTAATCCCATGTTGTAGAGAAAAGTACTTCCTCTATTATTTCTAACGTTTCTCTATGTGGGAGGCTTGTATATAGGCTCTCCACGTCGAGACCCAACAGGAGATCATGTTCTGGGTCAAAAGGAACTTCTTTTATCAATTGGAGGACTGCCTTAGTGTCTCGGAGATAGGTGTCAGTGTTTTGGACAATTGGCCGGAGGAATGCGTCAGCAAACTTCGATAGTGGTTCCAAGATTGAGTTGATACCGGACACTATAGGACGCCCAGGTGGATAGGGGGCGTCCTTATGAATCTTGGGTATAGTGTAAAAGTATGGTACTTTCGGTTTATCTTGGACTAGAAACTCACTCTCTTTCTTAGTTAGCCAATCATTAGCTCTGGCTTCTTCGATCATGATCTGGATCGCTATCTTTACTTCCTCAGATGGATCATCTCTTAGTTCTTGATAATTACGTTCATCATCCAGCAGTTTCCTGCATTCCCTGTCATAGTTACTGTAGGATTGTACAACCGTAGCCCCACCCTTGTCGGCTGGTTTGATCACTATAGTCTGGTTATTTGCAAGTTCCTGTAGTGCAGCTTGTTCTTGCCTGGAAGTATTCCAAAAGGAGATCTTGTCACCGGTAGGTAAATTCTCAAGATCTTCCATTACTGCTTTCTCGAAGGTCAGCAGTTCTACAGGGATAGTGGAGTCTAACGGGGTGAAAGTCGACTTTTTCTTCAACCCTGTATCTGACTGCTCGGTGCCCTCTTTGGTGGAGTCCTGAAAAAAAGCTCGGAGTTTGAGTTTCCGCATGAACTCCTTCATCTCCAGACAGATTTTAAATTTGTCCATTTTATTCGTAGGGACAAAGCCTAGACCTTTTGACAAAACGTTCTTCTGGGCCTCTGTTAACTCTTGATCTGACAGGTTCACTACTAAGTGCCCCGACTGGTGGAGGCTGTTTGGCTCCGAGTTGATACACCCGGTGTGGTCTCCGGTGGTTGGTTCCAATGAACCTGGGTTCCCTTTCGATTTCTTCCCCTTCTGGGGCCTCGGCGCTGGCCTAAAAAAGGCTGCTGCCCATAGTAATTGAATTGGGGAGCCTGTGGGTCCCAAGGTTGGAAAGGGTGACCCATAAAGGGTGGTGCTGGTTGGTATTGCATGTACCCTGGAGGGGCCTGGTATGGTACCCATCCTCTTCCACCCCTTGGGAATTGTCCTCTAAAGGAGGGTTTTCCTCTGTTGGCACCTTGATTACTATTTCTACTCGAGTTAGAGCTATTTGAGCTGGTATCAGAAAAGGTGGTGTCTTGATCATTGTTTTGACTCTTTGACACATAGTCTTTCTTGATGTACGGATAAATCCGCTCATGTGTGAACTCCTCTGTATCTTTTTTATGTTTTTTAGATTTACTTTTTTTCTGAGTGAGTTCGAACTCAGTCATTTCTTGATTTAGTTCCTCAAGTCGTTTTTTAGGGCAGTAGGGGATAGGTAACTCTTGATTTTTACTTCCAATTTAGAAATTTCGATTTTGAGTTCTTGGGTCAACTTGGTTGCCGTCTTTACAATTAGAACCAACCAATCTCTGGTGCATCGCCAGCTGATCAGGGACCAGTCTCTTTTAAATTCGAGGTCATGGGTAAAGATGAAAGGTTCGTTTTTAACTATCAACCCAGATGGGGCTGTCTTGGATTTCAGATACTCTGACATGAATAGACCGTGTAGGGCCGTCTTGATCTGTGTCCTCCTGAGCACAGCCAATTCATCCCAGTCACTGTCATTCATGCAAGGTTCGGTGTTGCTTAGTCCTTCAAAAGGGCAGAGCGTGGCTAGAATTCTATCGACTTCTTCATCGTCAAAGGTAAGGCCTCCTGCATCCTCCATGATGGATGGCTACTTAGAACGAGTGTGTGGTGACTATGTGTGAGTGTTTAGCTGTGATGTGCGTGAAATAAAGAATATTAAGATGAACACAAGGCAACCTAATGGGGTGCTATGTGTAGGTCCAGAACTGCTGGTGTCTCGATAAATTCGAGAAAAAGACTCCCACAGCTGCACGCTGTCTGAAGAACAAGGAAATCAAAAGGGGGAGTGAAGAGGTGGTACCGATGGGCACCGAGGTGGGCACGTCCTCCTCTTAACAGGGATTCAGGTCAATCAAACAAGGGCCACCTCACATTGGGTGGGTGTATATCCGGATGTCATTGGAATACACCTTCTTTGTTAAAATACCCCTCACACACCAAAAGGGCCCTTGGTGTCATGCTTCATCATCGGGGTCTTCCCGTCCCGCTGCGGGGCGGGGCAGTGCTGCGACAGGCGGATACGCCGGAGCACCTTTAGATGGAAGTGCTATGTGTTGGGAGTGAGTGTCAGTGGGGTCAGGAGTGATATATTAGTGAGTTGTTAAAAAATACCTGGCCTAGTGGAAAAAAGAAATTTTATTAAACACTGGCTGGTATTGTTAAAAGAAAAGTGAAGCGGAGAGATGGAGCTGATTAATGGGCTCTCTCTCCTATGTGGGTCAACATGTTTCGAGGCGCAGGGCCTCTTCGTCAGGACCTTGGGGGAGATCCCCCTGTCACTCACTAGTGTTTTCTCCACAAAGATAGAAAAGGTGTATATACAAAAAAGTGAAAAAAAGACTATGTGTGTAAATACAATTAATAATTACAACACTTTTATGCTACCACACTGATAATGTAGTATGCCTGCAAGATAAGAAAACCTGATTAATAATTGCGCCGATCCCAGTATGCGCTTAACTCTAAGTCACCTGTAAGGGAAAAGAGACACACACACAGATATACCGGTATGCAGTAAGGGATCTAGCATGAATAGTGAAGGAATATGAAGCATATCTTCAGACACACACAGTCACACACTCAGAGTAAGTAATGCGTGGGGGATGTGAATAGCCAGGGATAAAGGAATACAAATACATACTTATCAATGGAGGAATCAATGCCTCATGAGCCAGCTTTAGACAGAAGGGTATAGTGGGGTCCCAACTGCAAAGGGGAAGAGAGAGGGGGTACATTGTAATTCTATCCCATTTGTTGTATCACCAGGTCAGGGTATTGCTGGGATACATAAGTTCGTCCTATTGAGACCGGCTACGCCGTACTTACTGAGCCCCTTGCACGCTTGTGCTTCCTCCTTCGTCTGCTGCTTCCGTGGTAATGAGGGAGGACGGGAGCGGCGAGTATTTATATGCTCCAATGATTGGTTAATTGATCAATTAGCTCCGAAAAGCCCGCCGAATTTGCAAGGACCCAAAAGGGTGGTGAGGCGGGCGGCCATATTGGAAGGTCCGCCACCCGCTCCTTTGTATGCAAATCCGATCTTAGGTTTGGTAGATGCGGAGATCGGTTCATGACTTTAAACTGAAGTCCGTTGCCGTTTCAAGCCCGGGGTACTCGGGGAAGGTTTAGACTTGCTTGGCGCTGCGTGGAAATGCACGGCGCGTGTGTATTGTGCACTGCGCATGCGCCGGTCTACTCGCGCCGCGCGCATGCGCGGCGCAATGACATTGTGGCCTTGTGCATGCGCATGCGCACAACTAACCCCATGGTAGTGTTCATTGCAGGTACGCGACTCAGTGCCTAGGAATTGGCAAAAACGGGGGCATATTATGGCGTAAATATAGTGGCACAGTGTGGGACAAATTACAGGTTGTTGGACTACACCCATTCTCTGATGGTTCATTAACAAGTTCAATGTCAGTTAGTTCAAGGCTAGGGAGAGGCAGATCCCTGAGAGAGTTTGATAGTAAGATAACGAAGCTAATTGCTTTTGGTTGTTATTATATAGGAAGTACAATCCAGTATAGGACTGACTGGAAGAGCCAGAACCAAGGGAGGAATAGAAAGCAGTATAGCCACACAGCTGTTATCAGGGACTTGTTCATGAGGGCTCTGGTTGTCAGTGGCTGTATCTCACACAGCTGGCCCTAGGTATTCAGTTGCGCCCACGGAATATCGTCATTCAAGCCTATGCGGTGTGTCCCCAAACGGTACACCCAGCGTTGTTCTTTCGATAGAAGGTCTCTATCATTGGGAAAGGCCTCAATGACTGTCCATTTTAGGTCATGGACACTGTGTCCAACAGTAGCAAAGTGTGTTGACATTTTCGTGGTAGTCCTATTGCAGCGCACATTGCTACGGTGTTCACCCATTCGAATCTTCACGGGTCTGCTGGTCATGCCCACATACTCTCTGTTGCAGGGACATGTGATTAGGTACACCACATTGCGGCTGTTGCAATTAGTGAAGGCTCGCTGTTCCCATGTAGACTTGTTAGAAAATGTGATACTTCTGCTCTTCTGCGTGTATTGGCAAGATACACAAGTGCCACAGGGGTGGTGTCCGCTGACACCTGCTATCCTGGAGGGTTCAATTGCACCAGTAGCTTTCGGCCTGGTATGAACAAGAAGATCCTTCAGGTTCATTCCTCTCCTATGTGAAAACATAGGTTTGGGAAAATTCAATTTACCACAGGATAACACTCTCCAATGTTTGTTCACGATCTTCGTGATCTGGTTGGAGTTTGTGTTGTAAGTTGTTACGCAGATGGGGCGAGGATCGGGTTCCTTCCATTCGGTATCCTCCAAAAGTGCTTCCCTGTTGTTGTTGCGTGCACGTTTGAGGCCTTTCCGAACAATGTTCGTGGGGTACTGCCTGTTCAAGAGTTTGCACTCCAAATCTGCCGCCTGTGTCTTAAAATCGTCAATGTTGCTACAGTTACGCCGTAGGCGGAGGAACTGTCCATATGGGAGGTTCTCCCGTAAATGGCGTGGATGGAAGCTACTGTACAGGAGCAGACTGTTCTTAGCTGTTGGTTTGAAGTGAGTATTTGTTGCAAGTTTACCTTCTTTGGGGTAGATGTTTAAATCTAGAAACACCAGATTTTCGTTGGAAGCCGTATGTGTAAATTTCAGGAACTGATCCTGTTGGTTCAGCCAGTTCATGAACCGGGTAACAGAGTCTTGGTCGCCCCTCCAGATGACAAAAATGTCATCTATGTACCTTTTCCATGTGAGTACATGATGTCTGTAGGGATTGCTCTGTTCCAGGATTTTTGTGGATTCCATGTGGTGCACATATAGACCCGCCAGACTGGGGGCACAAGTGCTCCCCATGCTGGTTCCATGTCTTTGGAGGTAGTACGTGTCCTCGTATTGGAAGAAATTTTTCGTGAGGGACAGAGAGATGCACTCAAGGACCACTTGTCTGGGGGTGTGGTAATCCCATGTTGTAGAGAAAAGTACTTCCTCTATTATTTCTAACGTTTCTCTATGTGGGAGGCTTGTATATAGGCTCTCCACGTCGAGACCCAACAGGAGATCATGTTCTGGGTCAAAAGGAACTTCTTTTATCAATTGGAGGACTGCCTTAGTGTCTCGGAGATAGGTGTCAGTGTTTTGGACAATTGGCCGGAGGAATGCGTCAGCAAACTTCGATAGTGGTTCCAAGATTGAGTTGATACCGGACACTATAGGACGCCCAGGTGGATAGGGGGCGTCCTTATGAATCTTGGGTATAGTGTAAAAGTATGGTACTTTCGGTTTATCTTGGACTAGAAACTCACTCTCTTTCTTAGTTAGCCAATCATTAGCTCTGGCTTCTTCGATCATGATCTGGATCGCTATCTTTACTTCCTCAGATGGATCATCTCTTAGTTCTTGATAATTACGTTCATCATCCAGCAGTTTCCTGCATTCCCTGTCATAGTTACTGTAGGATTGTACAACCGTAGCCCCACCCTTGTCGGCTGGTTTGATCACTATAGTCTGGTTATTTGCAAGTTCCTGTAGTGCAGCTTGTTCTTGCCTGGAAGTATTCCAAAAGGAGATCTTGTCACCGGTAGGTAAATTCTCAAGATCTTCCATTACTGCTTTCTCGAAGGTCAGCAGTTCTACAGGGATAGTGGAGTCTAACGGGGTGAAAGTCGACTTTTTCTTCAACCCTGTATCTGACTGCTCGGTGCCCTCTTTGGTGGAGTCCTGAAAAAAAGCTCGGAGTTTGAGTTTCCGCATGAACTCCTTCATCTCCAGACAGATTTTAAATTTGTCCATTTTATTCGTAGGGACAAAGCCTAGACCTTTTGACAAAACGTTCTTCTGGGCCTCTGTTAACTCTTGATCTGACAGGTTCACTACTAAGTGCCCCGACTGGTGGAGGCTGTTTGGCTCCGAGTTGATACACCCGGTGTGGTCTCCGGTGGTTGGTTCCAGTGAACCTGGGTTCCCTTTCAATTTCTTCCCCTTCTGGGGCCTCGGCGCTGGCCTAAAAAAGGCTGCTGCCCATAGTAATTGAATTGGGGAGCCTGTGGGTCCCAAGGTTGGAAAGGGTGACCCATAAAGGGTGGTGCTGGTTGGTATTGCATGTACCCTGGAGGGGCCTGGTATGGTACCCATCCTCTTCCACCCCTTGGGAATTGTCCTCTAAAGGAGGGTTTTCCTCTGTTGGCACCTTGATTACTATTTCTACTCGAGTTAGAGCTATTTGAGCTGGTATCAGAAAAGGTGGTGTCTTGATCATTGTTTTGACTCTTTGACACATAGTCTTTCTTGATGTACGGATAAATCCGCTCATGTGTGAACTCCTCTGTATCTTTTTTATGTTTTTTAGATTTACTTTTTTTCAGAGTGAGTTCGAACTCAGTCATTTCTTGATTTAGTTCCTCAAGTCGTTTTTTTAGGGCAGTAGGGGATAGGTAACTCTTGATTTTTACTTCCAATTTAGAAATTTCGATTTTGAGTTCTTGGGTCAACTTGGTTGCCGTCTTTACAATTAGAACCAACCAATCTCTGGTGCATCGCCAGCTGATCAGGGACCAGTCTCTTTTAAATTCGAGGTCATGGGTAAAGATGAAAGGTTCGTTTTTAACTATCAACCCAGATGGGGCTGTCTTGGATTTCAGATACTCTGACATGAATAGACCGTGTAGGGCCATCTTGATCTGTGTCCTCCTGAGCACAGCCAATTCATCCCAGTCACTGTCATTCATGCAAGGTTCGGTGTTGCTTAGTCCTTCAAAAGGGCGGAGCGTGGCTAGAATTCTATCGACTTCTTCATCGTCAAAGGTAAGGCCTCCTGCATCCTCCATGATGGATGGCTACTTAGAACGAGTGTGTGGTGACTATGTGTGAGTGTTTAGCTGTGATGTGCGTGAAATAAAGAATATTAAGATGAACACAAGGCAACCTAATGGGGTGCTATGTGTAGGTCCAGAACTGCTGGTGTCTCGATAAATTTGAGAAAAAGACTCCCACAGCTGCACGCTGTCTGAAGAACAAGGAAATCAAAAGGGGGAGTGAAGAGGTGGTACCGATGGGCACCGAGGTGGGCACGTCCTCCTCTTAACAGGGATTCAGGTCAATCAAACAAGGGCCACCTCACATTGGGTGGGTGTATATCCGGATGTCATTGGAATACACCTTCTTTGTTAAAATACCCCTCCCACACCAAAAGGGCCCTTGGTGTCATGCTTCATCATCGGGGTCTTCCCGTCCCGCTGCGGGGCGGGGCAGTGCTGCGACAGGCGGATACGCCGGAGCACCTTTAGATGGAAGTGCTATGTGTTGGGAGTGAGTGTCAGTGGGGTCAGGAGTGATATATTAGTGAGTTGTTAAAAAATACCTGGCCTAGTGGAAAAAAGAAATTTTATTAAACACTGGCTGGTATTGTTAAAAGAAAAGTGAAGCGGAGAGATGGAGCTGATTAATGGGCTCTCTCTCCTATGTGGGTCAACATGTTTCGAGGCGCAGGGCCTCTTCGTCAGGACCTTGGGGGAGATCCCCCTGTCACTCACTAGTGTTTTCTCCACAAAGGTAGAAAAGGTGTATATACAAAAAAGTGAAAAAAAGACTATGTGTGTAAATACAATTAATAATTACAACACTTTTATGCTACCACACTGATAATGTAGTATGCCTGCAAGATAAGAAAACCTGATTAATAATTGCGCCGATCCCAGTATGCGCTTAACTCTAAGTCACCTGTAAGGGAAAAGAGACACACACACAGATATACCGGTATGCAGTAAGGGATCTAGCATGAATAGTGAAGGAATATGAAGCATATCTTCAGACACACACAGTCACACACTCAGAGTAAGTAATGCGTGGGGGATGTGAATAGCCAGGGATAAAGGAATTCAAATACATACTTATCAATGGAGGAATCAATGCCTCATGAGCCAGCTTTAGACAGAAGGGTATAGTGGGGTCCCAACTGCAAAGGGGAAGAGAGAGGGGGTACATTGTAATTCTATCCCATTTGTTGTATCACCAGGTCAGGGTATTGCTGGGATACATAAGTTCGTCCTATTGAGACCGGCTACGCCGTACTTACTGAGCCCCTTGCACGCTTCTGCTTCCTCCTTCGTCTGCTGCTTCCGTGGTAATGAGGGAGGACGGGAGCGGCGAGTATTTATATGCTCCAATGATTGGTTAATTGATCAATTAGCTCCGAAAAGCCCGCCGAATTTGCAAGGACCCAAAAGGGTGGTGAGGCGGGCGGCCATATTGGAAGGTCCGCCACCCGCTCCTTTGTATGCAAATCCGATCTTAGGTTTGGTAGATGCGGAGATCGGTTCATGACTTTAAACTGAAGTCCGTTGCCGTTTCAAGCCCGGGGTACTCGGGGAAGGTTTAGACTTGCTTGGCGCTGCGTGGAAATGCACGGCGCGTGTGTATTGTGCACTGCGCATGCGCCGGTCTACTCGCGCCGCGCGCATGCGCGTCGCAATGACATTGTGGCCTTGTGCATGCGCATGCGCACAACTAACCCCATGGTAGTGTTCATTGCAGGTACGCGACTCAGTGCCTAGGAATTGGCAAAAACGGGGGCATATTATGGCGTAAATATAGTGGCACAGTGTGGGACAAATTACAGGTTGTTGGACTACACCCATTCTCTGACGGTTCATTAACAAGTTCAATGTCAGTTAGTTCAAGGCTAGGGAGAGGCAGATCCCTGAGAGAGTTTGATAGTAAGATAACGAAGCTAATTGCTTTTGGTTGTTATTATATAGGAAGTACAATCCAGTATAGGACTGACTGGAAGAGCCAGAACCAAGGGAGGAATAAAAAAACGACTTGAGGAACTAAATCAAGAAATGACTGAGTTCGAACTCACTCTGAAAAAAAGTAAATCTAAAAAACATAAAAAAGATACAGAGGAGTTCACACATGAGCGGATTTATCCGTACATCAAGAAAGACTATGTGTCAAAGAGTCAAAACAATGATCAAGACACCACCTTTTCTGATACCAGCTCAAATAGCTCTAACTCGAGTAGAAATAGTAATCAAGGTGCCAACAGAGGAAAACCCTCCTTTAGAGGACAATTCCCAAGGGGTGGAAGAGGATGGGTACCATACCAGGCCCCTCCAGGGTACATGCAATACCAACCAGCACCACCCTTTATGGGTCACCCTTTCCAACCTTGGGACCCACAGGCTCCCCAATTCAATTACTATGGGCAGCAGCCTTTTTTAGGCCAGCGCCGAGGCCCCAGAAGGGGAAGAAATCGAAAGGGAACCCAGGTTCATTGGAACCAACCACCGGAGACCACACCGGGTGTATCAACTCGGAGCCAAACAGCCTCCACCAGTCGGGGCACTTAGTAGTGAACCTGTCAGATCAAGAGTTAACAGAGGCCCAGAAGAACGTTTTGTCAAAAGGTCTAGGCTTTGTCCCTACGAATAAAATGGACAAATTTAAAATCTGTCTGGAGATGAAGGAGTTCATGCGGAAACTCAAACTCCGAGCTTTTTTTCAGGACTCCACCAAAGAGGGCACCGAGCAGTCAGATACAGGGTTGAAGAAAAAGTCGACTTTCACCCCGTTAGACTCCACTATCCCTGTAGAACTGCTGACCTTCGAGAAAGCAGTAATGGAAGATCTTGAGAATTTACCTACCGGTGACAAGATCTCCTTTTGGAATACTTCCAGGCAAGAACAAGCTGCACTACAGGAACTTGCAAATAACCAGACTATAGTGATCAAACCAGCCGACAAGGGTGGGGCTACGGTTGTACAATCCTACAGTAACTATGACAGGGAATGCAGGAAACTGCTGGATGATGAACGTAATTATCAAGAACTAAGAGATGATCCATCTGAGGAAGTAAAGATAGCGATCCAGATCATGATCGAAGAAGCCAGAGCTAATGATTGGCTAACTAAGAAAGAGAGTGAGTTTCTAGTCCAAGATAAACCGAAAGTACCATACTTTTACACTATACCCAAGATTCATAAGGACGCCCCCTATCCACCTGGGCGTCCTATAGTGTCCGGTATCAACTCAATCTTGGAACCACTATCGAAGTTTGCTGACGCATTCCTCCGGCCAATTGTCCAAAACACTGACACCTATCTCCGAGACACTAAGGCAGTCCTCCAATTGATAAAAGAAGTTCCTTTTGACCCAGAACATGATCTCCTGTTGGGTCTCGACGTGGAGAGCCTATATACAAGCCTCCCACATAGAGAAACGTTAGAAATAATAGAGGAAGTACTTTTCTCTACAACATGGGATTACCACACCCCCAGACAAGTGGTCCTTGAGTGCATCTCTCTGTCCCTCACGAAAAATTTCTTCCAATACGAGGACACGTACTACCTCCAAAGACATGGAACCAGCATGGGGAGCACTTGTGCCCCCAGTCTGGCGGGTCTATATGTGCACCACCTGGAATCCACAAAAATCCTGGAACAGAGCAATCCCTACAGACATCATGTACTCACATGGAAAAGGTACATAGATGACATTTTTGTCATCTGGAGGGGCGACCAAGACTCTGTTACCCGGTTCATGAACTGGCTGAACCAACAGGATCAGTTCCTGAAATTTACACATACGGCTTCCAACGAAAATCTGGTGTTTCTAGATTTAAACATCTACCCCAAAGAAGGTAAACTTGCAACAAATACTCACTTCAAACCAACAGCTAAGAACAGTCTGCTCCTGTACAGTAGCTTCCATCCACGCCATTTACGGGAGAACCTCCCATATGGACAGTTCCTCCGCCTACGGCGTAACTGTAGCAACATTGACGATTTTAAGACACAGGCGGCAGATTTGGAGTGCAAACTCTTGAACAGGCAGTACCCCACGAACATTGTTCGGAAAGGCCTCAAACGTGCACGCAACAACAACAGGGAAGCACTTTTGGAGGATACCGAATGGAAGGAACCCGATCCTCGCCCCATCTGCGTAACAACTTACAACACAAACTCCAACCAGATCACGAAGATCGTGAACAAACATTGGAGAGTGTTATCCTGTGGTAAATTGAATTTTCCCAAACCTATGTTTTCACATAGGAGAGGAATGAACCTGAAGGATCTTCTTGTTCATACCAGGCTGAAAGCTACTGGTGCAATTGAACCCTCCAGGATAGCAGGTGTCAGCGGACACCACCCCTGTGGCACTTGTGTATCTTGCCAATACACGCAGAAGAGCAGAAGTATCACATTTTCTAACAAGTCTACATGGGAACAGCGAGCCTTCACTAATTGCAACAGCCGCAATGTGGTGTACCTAATCACATGTCCCTGCAACAGAGAGTATGTGGGCATGACCAGCAGACCCGTGAAGATTCGAATGGGTGAATACCGTAGCAATGTGCGCTGCAATAGGACTACCACGAAAATGTCAACACACTTTGCTACTGTTGGACACAGTGTCCATGACCTAAAATGGACAGTCATTGAGGCCTTTCCGAATGATAGAGACCTTCTATCGAAAGAACAACGCTGGGTGTACCGTTTGGGGACACACCGCATAGGCTTGAATGACGATATTCCGTGGGCGCAACTGAATACCTAGGGCCAGCTGTGTGAGATACAGCCACTGACAACCAGAGCCCTCATGAACAAGTCCCTGATAACAGCTGTGTGGCTATACTGCTTTCTATTCCTCCCTTGGTTCTGGCTCTTCCAGTCAGTCCTATACTGGATTGTACTTCCTATATAATAACAACCAAAAGCAATTAGCTTCGTTATCTTACTATCAAACTCTCTCAGGGATCTGCCTCTCCCTAGCCTTGAACTAACTGACATTGAACTTGTTAATGAACCGTCAGAGAATGGGTGTAGTCCAACAACCTGTAATTTGTCCCACACTGTGCCACTATATTTACGCCATAATATGCCCCCGTTTTTGCCAATTCCTAGGCACTGAGTCGCGTACCTGCAATGAACACTACCATGGGGTTAGTTGTGCGCATGCGCTCGCACAAGGCCACAATGTCATTGCGACGCGCATGCGCGCGGCGCGAGTAGACCGGCGCATGCACAGTGCACAATACACACGCGCCGTGCATTTCCACGCAGCGCCAAGCAAGTCTAAACCTTCCCCGAGTACCCCGGGCTTGAAACGGCAACGGACTTCAGTTTAAAGTCATGAACCGATCTCCGCATCTACCAAACCTAAGATCGGATTTGCATACAAAGGAGCGGGTGGCGGACCTTCCAATATGGCCGCCCGCCTCACCACCCTTTTGGGTCCTTGCAAATTCGGCGGGCTTTTCGGAGCTAATTGATCAATTAACCAATCATTGGAGCATATAAATACTCGCCGCTCCCGTCCTCCCTCATTACCACGGAAGCAGCAGACGAAGGAGGAAGCACAAGCGTGCAAGGGGCTCAGTAAGTACGGCGTAGCCGGTCTCAATAGGACGAACTTATCTATCCCAGCAATACCCTGACCTGGTGATACAACAAATGGGATAGAATTACAATGTACCCCCTCTCTCTTCCCCTTTGCAGTTGGGACCCCACTATACCCTTCTGTCTAAAGCTGGCTCATGAGGCATTGATTCCTCCATTGATAAGTATGTATTTGAATTCCTTTATCCCTGGCTATTCACATCCCCCACGCATTACTTACTCTGAGTGTGTGACTGTGTGTGTCTGAAGATATGCTTCATATTCCTTCACTATTCATGCTAGATCCCTTACTGCATACCGGTATATCTGTGTGTGTGTCTCTTTTCCCTTACAGGTGACTTAGAGTTAAGCGCATACTGGGATCGGCGCAATTATTAATCAGGTTTTCTTATCTTGCAGGCATACTACATTATCAGTGTGGTAGCATAAAAGTGTTGTAATTATTAATTGTATTTACACACATAGTCTTTTTTTCACTTTTTTGTATATACACCTTTTCTACCTTTGTGGAGAAAACACTAGTGAGTGACAGGGGGATCTCCCCCAAGGTCCTGACGAAGAGGCCCTGCGCCTCGAAACATGTTGACCCACATAGGAGAGAGAGCCCATTAATCAGCTCCATCTCTCCGCTTCACTTTTCTTTTAACAATACCAGCCAGTGTTTAATAAAATTTCTTTTTTCCACTAGGCCAGGTATTTTTTAACAACTCACTAATATATCACTCCTGACCCCACTGACACTCACTCCCAACACATAGCACTTCCATCTAAAGGTGCTCCGGCGTATCCGCCTGCCGCAGCACTGCCCCGCCCCGCTGCGGGACGGGAAGACCCCGATGATGAAGCATGACACCAAGGGCCCTTTTGGTGTGTGAGGGGTATTTTAACAAAGAAGGTGTATTCCAATGACATCCGGATATACACCCACCCAATGTGAGGTGGCCCTTGTTTGATTGACCTGAATCCCTGTTAAGAGGAAAACGTGCCCACCTCGGTGCCCATCGGTACCACCTCTTCACTCCCCCTTTTGATTTCCTTAATGTATCCATCTTAGCCTGCCAGCCTGCCCATAGGTAGAATGGTGGAACAACCTAGCACCTCCTGGAACCTTCTGGAACAGGTGAGGTGACACCAACTGCCATTACCAACTGTCAACTGGCACTATAAAAGGAAAGGGAGGGAACTTTCCTGAGGAGAGGGACTGAGAGAAGACCTGGGGAAGTACCTACGCAGGAGGATAGGCAGTGGGGGTCAGGGCAGGGTCTTATGATGCTGGAATGACAGGGCCTAGTGTGCTGCTTTACAAGTGTTGAGGTATCCTGTTCCCCCCCCACTGACCTAACCCCGCGGAAGGGAACCCCCAGGGACCACTTGAAGGGATTGGCTGAGAAGAACTTGGAACACCAGCCACCAATTTATCCCCCCTTCAAGGAACAAGAAACCAAGCAACTAAACTAAGGGCGCAAGAAACATCACGCCAAGAAGAAACTAAGCCACCACAGGACTTTTGAGGAACTACCGAGGTATTGGCGCTGTGTCGCTCCCTGTGCCACCTGACGCCACCTGGGGTCCCTCTGCTAACCTACCGCTGCTGTGTGGCTTGTCCTGTGAGCTGCCTCTATTTTTAAGCAACTACTGATGAAGCGCCAACCTAGAAACTGCCTAAGCGCTACATTGCCCTCCAAGCGCTTGACTGGTGAAGAATTGCTGTGTCCTGTGGGAGCGCTGTGAATTGCCTGCCGGGCTGTGGAAGTTGCCCCCCTGTAAAGCGCTGTGAAGTGCCCCAAGTGCTAGGACTGCCTGCTGAAGCGCTATACTGCCCGGGAACTGCTGGTCTGACCGAGCGCTGCATGCCCCCTAAGAAGCGCTGGCATCGTGTGCCATCCAAGCGCTTGACTGGTGAAGAATTGCTGTGTCCTGTGGGAGCGCTGTGAATTGCCTGCAGGGCTGGGGAAGTTGCCCCCCTGTAAAGCGCTGTGAAGTGCCCCAAGTGCTAGGACTGCCTGCTGAAGCGCTATACTGCCCGGGAACTGCTGGTCTGACCGAGCGCTGCATGCCCCCTAAGAAGCGCTGGCATCGTGTGCCATCCAAGCGCTGTGAAGCTTCTCCGCGTTGAAAGCGCTGCTGCCCCACTCACCGCCGCAGCCGAGGCTGCCCTGAGGAGAGCTGGAGTTTCCCCTCGGCGGCCCTCGGTGCCAGGAGAGGGCCGCCGCCATCTTGCTGTGGGCTGCGCAGGGCCCAAGTGTGGGAAGTCCTAAAGGCGGCCCCCGGAGTCTTGGGGAGGCCGCCGTAAAGATTCCTGTCAGCCCGCCGGAGTCCGTGAGGGCCGCGTTAGGCCCTGAGGCAAGAATCCCCGTATCACGTGACGGGGACACATCAAGCCACGGCCCCGCCGCGCACTGATTGGCCACGTGGCCGAGCCTCTCCTGTGCCACATCGCGATTGGTTCCCGGGCCGGTGAGGCTGTAGAAGGCCCGGGAACAGCTTGTCAACAACGGGGAGGGCTCCGAGAGAGTGTCAGAGCCCCCCCCACTGCCAGCACTCGTCGCGGAGGGGGCCGACGTGCACCAGAGCCCCCTCCGATTGCCCCGCATCACGGATCCGGCCCATTTGCACCGCGCTGGGCCGAATGAAGCCCACGGGAGGGTTGGAACCCCTCCCTTGCCTCCAGAACCTGCGCAAGGGCCCCGGAGGGCCGAAGAAAAAGGTAATCCCCCAGGGGAGGAGGGCGGAAGGCCGGGTAAGGCCCCGTGTTCGCCCCTCCCCGGGGGAAAATGCCACTGGGCCCCGTTGGCCCTCATTAATTGCTGAGAACTGGTGACTGGGTCCTGTTGGCCCTAATTAATTACAGAAGCCCTTCAGGCATGGGGACTGGGCCCACAAAGGTCACTGTGGGTCCTCTGCAGTAGGAACCTTGTACTCCTGCAGTGAGATAATTATTAAATTGGGCTGCATTGTGATGAATGTTTTTCCCTTGCCTTATGGGAATGTTCCCTGGTTAATAGGAGCAATTTACTGCTCATTCATGCACCAGCCGATGTGTAGTTTGCCTAATGAAAGGTCCATTTAAAGATGCTTTAGTGAATAACCACTTATAAATGCCTTAGTGAATGCCCAATGAAAGATTCATTCAAATATGCTTTGAGTAATGCTCTAGGTAATGGAATGGTTATTCCTCCCAAGTGAAACTGGTAATTAACTGTCTGGTTAGTTTATGACTAATGAAATGTTCTGCCTTTACTCTCATGACATGTATATTACTGTCTAAGGCACTGTTATCTGAATGCTGTTTGCTACCTCAGGAAATGTTTATACTACATAATTACATGGTTCCTGGGTCATATGTCATGCATACTCCTGCCTAATGCAATGGTTCCCAAAGACCTCTAGGTATATAAGGAGATGGTTACTCCCATTTGAGGAGAGGTTTATTCCTGATTAATAGGGATAACGCACTGCTATTCCAGCCTCAGGTGTTGTGATAGTTTACCCTAGTTAAAAGAAAGGTTTATTCTTACCTGATGAAATGGGTAATGCTGGTTAAATGAAATGTTTCACATTGACTTCTTCAGGAAGTCTTTCCCCTGCGTAAGGAGAATGATACCTTTGACCAATAGTCAGTTATGATACATCATTTATTTATTCATGAGATGTTTTACTCCTAATATGGGAGAAGAGTTATGCACAGCTAAGGTTTCCTCTGATGTGATGTTTCATATTTAAGGAAAGTGGAAACCTACTGTTATTTATTGAAATGCTTTCTGTTATAACTCCTAAATGTATTTGATGCAGGTGCTGACCAGGAGCAAGGCATAGGTCAGGCCTGTGTTTTACTAAAAATTTATTTATCCAATATTTATTATTTATGAAATATCTAATATTTATTCAACTGAAGTTTAATGCCAAGTGTTGACACACAGGTACCTGAAAAGAGAGCTATAAAGCTAATCTTATGATGAATTACTAATACCCTGATCCTGCTCTATCTTAATAAAGTTAACTTGAGTTTTTACACAAGCTCACTGGAGTGGCGTCCCTAATTGCGTGCTCATGTTTCTGACTCAGTGGTTGCGTGTGCTGTATGGTCGCTTTACACATAAGCTTTCGGATGCCTACCCGCTCGTGCATGCTACCCTAGGGGACTGGTGACCCCAGTTCCAACAGGGGCTAAATCTATTCTCCCAAATTGCAGCGTCTTGTTCTTGCTCCCTCACGGTGTTTGTGTCTAGCCTGCCAATCCCATTAGCGATTTGGCCCGTGCCTGCTCTCCACGGGAAATGTCTGGGATCAAAAGTGCCATGTTGTGAGGGGTAAAAATATCCCAGTGGCAGCGTTTTGATGTTACTTGATGGTTGTGATAACCCCCCCGACAGTATATATTCCACCAGTCTCTTGTCCCGGAAATTCACAATTATGCAGTTACCTGCCAGGTCTTTATTTTTATTGCCTATCCAGTTCACCCTTCGGACGTTCATAATTTCTCCACATTCATTCCCTCCCAGCGGTCTATTTTTTGTTCAACCACGGAATTGTCTTATTTTTAAGCTCGGGGTAGGATTCTTTCTGCTCAGGTTTTAGTTCTGGAACCCCCCCCCCCCCCCGAGAACCACTACATAAGGACAAGCCCCAGGTGGCAGATTTATGCTGGGTAGGGGATTTACTACTCTTGAGTTGACATCACATCTTGTTTGGGGTACTGGTTTTCCCTTTTGCACGTGTGCTGTTAACATGCTTGGGCCCCCTTCAATTACACTAGGCCCTCTGCCCTTTCGTGACACCACATTCGTGGATGTTAAGGAATCTATTGGTGTTATATCATGCACTCCACTGTGTTGTCTACTCTCAGTGTGGTCAATTAATGTAGCAGGCTGAATGAGTGGGCTATTGGCTATTGTGGAGATACTGCCGTTGACACAGTTATTTGCAGGTTTAACCTGGGTCCTTCCTCTCTTATATAACTCATTTATGATTTTATGAAGTCTGCTGATTATGGGTTTAATCTGACTTGCTATGAGTAGTTCAAGGGAGTTTTATAGGCTTGTGACTACATCAGGCATCCAAGATGGAGAGCCTGTTTGATGAACCTCAATAACCTCAGTATCTTCTACCTCGTTGGGTCTCTTTTGTGGGATTGGTGGTCGGGTTTTGGATTTTTTTGGGCCTAGGATCTTCTGACGGGGTTTTCTTTTATTACTGGTAGATGCTTTCTTGTCTGATGTAACTATCATCACCGGTGTGCAAGTAGCTAATTGGGCGCAGGGAATTTCCTGGGTTAGGGACTCTATACCAGTGTTTGAGGGATTAATTATCAGTTCGTCAACAATAACCTGTGGCGGAATAATTCCTATTCCAGCTCTAAGAAAACTTTATATCTGTCAACGGTGAAGGTATACCATCGGGCGGTATGTAGAACCCGTGCCGCTTTTTATGCGACACAATTCAGGTATAGCTCGAACCCGGCAAAGGCTATCTTCAAGGTGCTGAAAGACCTCACTGCCAAAAAAGTCACAACATCACATCAGAGCTCTGTGGAGCATTGTGAAAAGTTGGCAGAGTTTTTCTTGGAAAAGGTGAATGCCATCTATCGAGCCTTTCCTTTGGTCGTTCCCCCGGCGAATCCACCTTTTAAGCCACTACCATCAGAGGGACTATATTCTCTACCTTTGTTAACTTCTGATAGCCTAGGCACTTTGGCCTGCAGAGTGAAGTCTGGGTCCCCAGAGGATCCACTTTGCCCTGAAGTGTTCAAGGACCTAGCGGCACATGACATCTCACCTCTTTGTTCCTTGGTCAATGTGTCACTAACATCTGGCGAAGTTCCATTGAAGTGGAAGCGAGCCATGGTTCGTCCTATTCTGAAGAAACCTAGCCTGGATGGGAGCAAGCCGGAGAGCTATCGGCCTATTTCACTCTTGCCATGGCCGGCTAAGGTGATGGAGGCTCACGTAAATGTTGTTCTCTCGGAACATCTCCGTCGAGCAGATATACTCGACGCTACGCAGAATGGGTTTAGGGCAGGTCATAGCACGGAGACGGCTCTGCTTTATATGGTGGAGCACCTTCGCTCCGTGCTTGACGCGGGACAAACGGCAGCGCTGGTGCTATTAGATCTAAGCGCTGCCTTTGACACCGTCTCGCACCCTATCCTTCTGCTGCGCCTAGAGGAGGCGGGTGTTACCGGCACTGCTCTCGAGTGGTTCCGGTCGTTCCTAACCAACCGGGCCTTTAGCGTGACCGTCCCGCCTTATCAGTCCAAATTCCATCCGTTGAACCTGGGCGTCCCCCAAGGCTCCTCGCTGAGCCCTACGCTGTTTAATCTTTACGTAAGGCCGCTAGCTGAGGTTGTCAAACAATGGGGTATGACCATGGTGTCATATGCCGATGACACCCAGCTAGCGGTCACGATCAGCGGGGATGCCGAAGTCGACGCTCCCAGGTTTCAACAAGGACTGAGGGCGGTCGCCAGCTGGATGACGTCCAATTGTCTTCAGCTAAACGCTAGTAAGACCGAGGTCATGGTATTTGGTAGACAGCCGGAACTGTGGGGAGAGAGATGGTGGCCGGAGGAGTTGGGTCCTGCTCCCATCCCAGTCGCCGAGCTTAAGAACCTCGGGGTCTGGCTGGACCCTTCCCTTACATTTGCATGCCACACTAAACGCACGGCTGCATGCTGCTTCGGCATCTTGCGTGGGCTCCGTCCTGTGCTAAAGTTCTTCGATGCCCCCACCAGGCAACTCATGATCCAAGCTACTGTCATCTCCAGGCTGGATTATGCGAGTTCCTTGCTGGCCGGTTTGAATGTGGCAGAGATCGGACGCCTGCAAAGGATCCAGAATGCCGCAGCGAGAGCGGTGGTAGGCCTCCCAAGATTCTGTCCTACCTCCAGCACCATACGGGCGCTGCACTGGCTTCCGGTGGCTCAGCGGATCCAGTTTAAGGTCCTCTGCGTCGCCTATAAGATCTTGAAGGGGTCCCCGGCAACTATCCTTACGACCCTCCTGGCCAACTACAGCCCAGCACGACCATTAAGATCGGCAGACCTCGAATTGGCCGTGGTGCCGCGCTTTAAGCGAAGTAGGGCCGGTGGACGCTCATTTCGAGTGCGGGCCGCTGCTTTGTGGAACTCCTTACCCCCGGCAATTCGCGCTATGAGCGATTTGCTTTCCTTTCGTCGCGCTGTGAAAACGTTTTTATTCCCTTAGTTGTATGCTTGTGCTGTTTTATTTAGTTGTGTTGTGTAGCTGCCTTGTCAGGCGCCAGGACGCTCCTTAGCTGGAGCATCTGTGCGCCAAATAAAAACCACATAACATAACATAACATAACATAACATAATGCTGTCTAGTGGTGGTGTTATCGACAGTCTTCTCTCTGTGCGCTCTATTTCATTATTGACTTTCTGCAGCACTAGATCTATTGCCGTTGGCTGTATGCTAAAGGAGGGACCCTTTGTTACGATCTTGCACAATTACCTTGGGGGATAAAGGCATATTTGATTTCACTCTTGTGGCACGGGTATTAACCTTTGGGGCCATGTTACACCAACCACAGTGTCCAGTTTTGTAACTGCAACCAGTCCTGAATAGTGATACCTATGTGCGCAATATTGAGCCCCCCTTAAATTATCTGCCTTACTGTTTTTATTGGTCCAATGTCCAAAGTCCAAATCAGTGAGCCTTCTGGACCTTCTTCTCGCTGCTTAACAGTACTCCAGTCGCTAGGCAGAGGGAATTCTGGTCCCGGAGGGCAAGGGGGGTGGCCCGTCCCGTCCTCTGACGGCCAAAGACGGCCCGTCCTTTGCCCGGGCTTGGCCTGGCGCGGTCCCGCGATGCGGGGGCTGTGCTCCTTTTTGTGCGCCTCCTGGCGCGGGAAATTCGGGTGGCGGCGGCTTCCGCCGCAGAGGCGTCTGGGACCTGTAGTCCGGATGTCCGTGAGCCCCCCTCCACACTGCAGCCACTGCTAGGTGTGAGCTGCGGCGGCGGGAGGGAGACAGGCAGCAGCTGCGGCGATCAGGGAAACAAGCAGCCGGCAGCCTCCACGACTCAAGGTATGCCCCCAAGGTGTTGTTGTGGTCCCCTGCTCCACCGGGGCTGTGCTCCTTTTTGTGCGCCTCCTGGCACGGGAAATGCGGGTGGCGGTGACTTCCACCGCAGAGGCGTCTGGGACCTGTAGTCCGGATGTCCGTAGGCCCCCCTCCACACTGCGGCTGCTACTAGGTGTGAGCTGCGGCGGCGGGAGGGAGACAGGCAGCAGCTGCGGCGATCAGGGAAACAAGCAGCCGGCAGCCTCCACGACCCAAGGTATGACCCCAAGGTGTTGTTGTGTACTCATTAGGATGAGTAATAAATTTAAGGGAGCGATAGACGAAAGATAAAAAATGAGGAGAAAGGTAGGTAGGAGAGAAATTGAATAAGAGATATGGGAGCAAGTGGATATACTAGAGTTAGTAAATGTACAGTGTAGAGACAGCGGGCAGGAGTTAATTATAGTAGAGGATATAAAGCTGCAATGGGGATACAATCATCCACACGAGAGGGCTCCTTTTAAAGATGGCCACCGTAGATGCAAAGAGGATGTAGTCCTTTTGCTATTTCTACTCTTAGCCAAGAACAACAAACCACGGACAGGGGGCTTTGCTTAAAGTCTACAGGAGATGGCTCCTTTTAAAGATGAACCAAAAAGATAGCACCGACATAGACTATGTGGGTGTCTCTTAGGGCACTGATTGATGCACTGGAAACTCCAGTCAACCTTCAAAAATGAAAATAGTTTGTTGAAACCAGTTGTTTTCTACTTCCAAAGTATTTTATTCATACTTCCATATGGATCAATGTTTATTCATGACTTCATAGAAATACATTTATCTTTGATGAATAAATCACCACAAAACTTCCAATGCATTTCGGCTAGTAGCCTTCATCGGGGAAGTCTGTAAAGCAAAGGATATGTATATAACCCCTCTATATTACACAAAATCATTATGTCAACAAAAATTCATGACTTCTACTCATATATACCATGGTATTTACATCAAGTTCTAAGAAACAATACTGTGAAAATATAATCAACGTTACTTCTAGTGTAAAAAAAAAATCACAGATGTCCTATGATAATGATTGTCTATGTCAAATACATTGAGTGAAATAAAAATGTGATGAAACCGACTAATGTGAATTTTATCAAAAGGTCAAGATGTTAAAGTATACACACTCAGTGCGTGCGCTGTAGCCACACACCGTAGACGGTAAGATCACAGTAATGTGTCCCCCTATATCATAATGTTAACCACACCGTGGACGGTGATATCACTGTGATATATCCACCTATGTCATAATCTTAATCACTGTTAAGTGGTTCCTCACGGGCTCGAAAACCGAGTGATCTTACCCTGTATTTCAAAATTGTAGTTTCCACGGAACAGAATAGCCGCCTAGGGGTGGGTGACCCCTGCCCGTCACAAAATAGAGCAAGGGACCCTCTCCAGCCATAGGCGCCTGGACATGTCAGCCGGGATGGGATTAGAGCGCCAGGGACAGGGGACCCACTCAGGAGCAGCCCGGACAGGCTCGGTGGCTGAAGTCGCCCTTCCCTTATTAGGAGACTGGAGCCTCGTTAATCCGGAAACGCTCCTGATCCAGTCCAGTCTCCGGAGCAAAAAGACAGTGGAGGGAAGGAGCCCCGAGATCACCCATGCCCCATACACTGCGAGAGCCACTGGACAGGTAAAACCTACCAGTAGCAGATCCTGCAAGATAATTTTTCCGGGATGGAAGAACGGGGCTCAGTCGAGCAGGGAACACTCCGGGTGTGGGGGGGTCACTCATCTGCTACCGTAGCTGAGGCCAGCATCCTCGGCCAAGCTCAACTTCAGCAAAGGGGCTCGCTCTCCTCGTTCAGTCGAGACCGGAGCCCCCGGCGAGTCAGCGACGTACTGGTTCGGGTTATGAGGCTCACCTTACCCAGCCTTGGGGCATTAAACAGGCATCTTTCAGAGCTTGCCTCAGGTCTACAGTGTACAATTTGAATAGTAGTGGGGCCAGGACACAGCCCTGTATGAGCCCATAGTTGGTTTCAACTCTCGATGTTACAGTTTAGTGGCTTAATTTGACCTGGACCCATGTTCCTTCATAAATGGCTGTAATTGCTTTTAAAAGTGTCGCTGGGATCCCCCTGGACTCCAGTTTTCCCCAAAGTCTTCATCAGTTGACTCTATCAAAGGCTGTGGTGTAGTCCTTGAAACAGCAAAACAGAGGCAGGTTCTTCTCCTTAACCGCCTGTTTGGAGAGATAGGACAATACCATGATGTTGTCCATTGTGGAACTGTTTGTCCTGAAGCCTGTCTGATGGGGTGGGAGGATTCCGTTGTTGTCTACCCAATCCTCTAAATCCCTCAGCAGTAGTCATGGATAGGCCTTTGCTTCAATGTTGAGCAGGGCAATTAGCCTATAGTTGACAGGGTTTGAGTGGTCTCCTTTCATATGTATTGGAAATAAGATTGATCCTTTCCAAGACTGCGGTGTTGTAGCAATAGCAAAGGAGTGATTATAGGGTGAAGTGAGAATCAGTACAAAACATGCTTTTGCAGACTTAAACACATGGGCAGGAATGCCATTTGGCCCTGGGGCCCCGTCTTTTCTTATTGTCCGGGCGGTCTCTCCTTCCATGAAGCGGGCACGTTGGCTGATCCCTGTGACGGATTCCTGTATGCTCTTAAACTGAGGTTTTGTGTCTTTGGCTGCAACCATGATGCTTTTGGTGGTATTGGGACCAGTCTACTGCCTATCACTCGTATACAGTCCCATTACATATAATTCCCACTTGTTGCCTGCAACGCTGTTCTCTTTGGACAGGCTTCGGGAGCTCAGTCGGTTAATGTATCTCCAGAGCTTGGAGTTGTCCTTTTCTTTAGTTAGGGAGAACACTTTGAGCCAATTCTTTTACGTCAGCTCCCATACTTTCTCCTGTATGTTGTTAGTAAAACCGATATGGAAGTCATCTCCAACGAAGAGTCTTTTTTCTTTTTTGCCTTGAGTGATTTCCTAAGAGCATGTTTGCATTGTTTCAGGCACTTCGTGGCTCCTGAGGCGATTTTTTTGTGCTGAGTCTCT
>NW_028243383.1:0-86550 GCF_964263255.1 Lissotriton vulgaris
TATCTCATGAGCTGGTCAGAGAGGAAGGCATAAACCTCACCTAATTTTGAGTCTGGCCTCCAAAACAATCTGTCTTTCTAGACCATCTGACTCAACCGGTGTGTCCACCTCCTCCTCTGTATTCGACCTGAAATAACACACAATAGCTACCAGCGAGATAGGCGGAGGCTTAATCATCGGACAACATCCTTATTTGTATTATTTCTCCTCCCCCCTAATGTATTTTACCCAAACCATAAAAGAAAGGGCGCCCAAAACCCATGTTTTCTCTTAGTGTGATCCGAAATGTCAAGCTTAGCTGTGTACCTCATAGCCAATATCCAGTCCCTTATTTTAGGGCTAAGTGGAGAGACCCACAACTTACATAGTTCTCTACGAGCTAATAAAATAGCATAGAAAATAAATTTCACATTGTCGTTGATGCATTTTTTCTCTAAATCAAATCTCCCCGTTATTACTAATTCGGGGCTTACCTCAATTCGCAGATTCAGAATTTGGGACAGACAATTACTTACATCCAGCCAAAATTGTCTAATATTCTGGCAAAAGACAAACATGTGTAGATCGTCCACATTGGGGGTCTTGCATTTCGGACACTCCACTACGCCACCAACTTTGAATTTCGACAATCTGCGAGGGGTCCAATATGCCCTATGGATCGTAAACAAAAGATTCCGCCTTAAATTTGCGGGTTTAACAATACTGTAAAGCATAGCCATTGTTACTTGCCATTGATTCTCTGTCGCAATCTTCGGCAAGCATTCCTTCCATAGAGCCTCCGGAAGCAGGAAAGGGCCATCCTCGAATTCCAATATCATCCAGTACCACATGGCCACCTCTCTCTTGAAGACCCCTCCGTTCCCAGCTTTAACTCAAAGTCATGTTGTCTCCCAATTATATTTCCTGGATCATTTGCCCAACTCTGAATCTGTAAATATTTATATCTTGAAAAAACCTGTCCTCACAGTTGCTGACATTGACCCCAGGTCACCAACTTGCCCTCTTGAAACAAATCCTTCCATCTCTGCAGTAGACCCACTCTTTTTACCGAAAGAGTCAAAGCGTCCTTTGTCCAAGACGGAGATCCAGGAGAATCCCATATAGGAGCCATATAGCTAAAATACGGTAACTTTAATAGTCTTCTTATTTTTTACCAGATCTCCGCCAAATCCCGAAGGACCATAAGCCTGACCTTCTTGAAAAATTTAGGGTCTGCAAACGCATACAAAAAACCAAAATGATTATAGTCACAACTTTTCAGCATCACACTAAATATTTCTCCGATCGTTGATGTGGTCAGAGTACCCAGAAACATCCTACAGTTTTTTAAGCAAAAAGCCCATGCGTACATTTGCAAGTCCGGGGCCACCAAACCGCCTTTAATAACTCTCCTCCTTATTTTTTTCCAAGAGAGGCGTGAACCCTTTGATGTCCAAATAAATGAAACTATCTCGCTTTATAGTTTAGCCAACCATTCCTTTCTGAACCCAAGGGGGATAGGCTCAAACAAAAATGTGACCTTCGGCAAGATCACCATCTTCACTAGATTGGTCTGGCCATATAATGACAACGGAAGATTAATCCATCCTTTGAGAGTGGCCGAAACTTATTTCTTTATCTTAAATAAATTAACTTGGGCCAAATCCCCAATACTTTGAGTAATCCTAATCCCCAAATATCTAATTTCTGTTTTAGTCATTAACCCTTCTGTATTTAAGTTCCAAGCCATTATCTCGGTTGTATCCTGATTTAGCTGGTACCCAGATACTTTTCCAAATTCTTTAGTTATTTTCACAAGGTCTTCCAAGGACTGATGCAGATTAGAGGAGTAGATGATAATATCATCTGCATACAAACCCATTTTTTCGACCAGTCACCAACTATAAAAGGGGGTATCTTCTCTGAACTTCTAATTCTACAGGCCAGTGGCTCTATATATAAGTTAAACAACAAGGGTGACAAAGGACTAGATAGAAGGAATGGGTGTTGAGTCAGTGAATGAGGATAAAAAAAAAAAGGTGGTTTGTATTTAAAAGTAGGATATGAAAGAATTTAATGTTAAACATTTCCTTACAGTGAAATAGCCCCAATAATGATTTTCACCGTCACAAGGCATAGCAAAACATTGGGCTACATTATTGCATTTAATAATGCTAATTTTGGTCTGTAACCAGCTAGAAAAATTATTAAACAACTATTTTGAATAGTTTTCAAAAATCTAATTCAGTGGTAATGTGGGATTTTTGATACATAATAAAAAAAATATACTTTTAGAAAGTTACTTTTACCTGCTAGTGCCTTTGGGGGTTCGTTTGAATTTGTTCTCCCACTTCTGTCAGCCAGTAATTAGCATTTGAAGAGTTACAAAAACTGCTGTTACAGAAGAGAACGAAGGCCAAGGTCGAAGGAGGTGTTGTGCTTCCCTTGACAGGATGACAGGTGGGGCTGAGCCCAGGAGCTGTATTAATTTCAAAGTGACTCACCATCCCAAGTTAATGTTAGCCAAGAGCCGGGCAGGCCCTTCTTTTGCCCACTCAGCCAGAAGCCAGATGGACTCATAGCACAGTGGGCCTCATTTTGACATTACAGTCTATTAATAATCCTTGACAGGTCTGATGATGTTTTGCATATAACACTTAGGGAACACTTCAAAGGGTTAGATCAATATGTATAAAAAATTATTGTGTATCCACTGTCTGGTTGCTGTAAAATCCTGCTTTCTTGTATCAGACCTGTCTCATTGTTCATATGAAAGGCGACATTTGTATTATTTGTTGAATGTATGAGGAGTGTTGGCATTAATGGTAACAGGGTACTAAGGGAAAATAACTGCCATATTTGTATTCATAACCAGAACCCCTTGTACTTGAGGACTTGCTCTCTACAATTGATTATACTGGACAACTGAAATGAGATCATTGATGACAACACTGTGCATGAAGTTGGCACACTTCATAGGTATGTCAGTAAAATATAAGTGGTGAATTTCAGTGTATTTTTAGTTTACAACATTACGCTTTATCTGACATGTTTACCTAAATAGAGCATCACTTTAAAGTATGTTTTTTTAAGGATATATATATATATATATATATATATATATATATATATATATATATATATATATATATATATATATATATATATATGTGTGTGTGTGTGTGTGTGTGTGTGTGTGTGTGGGTGTGTGTGTGTGTGTGTGTACATATATGTATATGTAAATATATCTATATATCTATAGCCAGCATGTGGAGCACAATGACGAAGCGGTGCTGTTACTGTTGTGGAAGGCATTGAACTTGTCTGATTGCCTGTTGATCTGTGCAGGCCACATTTCAATTGTCTATTTAAACGCTAATTATGTATTCAATGCCTGAAGTTTGTAGAGGCCTGTTCAGCAACCCATAAATGTTTTAGATGGGGCTTGATGAGGCATTAAGGGACTAGTAGTCCTGTATGTTTATTCAGCTACTTACGGAATGACATTAAAGCTTTTAAACACACACAGGTGTTACATTTGAACAGTAAGTTAGTTTGCCCTAATGAGATTAGGCTCCCACTATAGATATGGCTGTCAATCACCTAAACATTTACTGGATACGCTCAATTTTGAAAATACCTAAGAGCTCCAATATTGATTCAGGCAGTCTCCACGCTATTCAAGGGATTAGGTGGGCGTAATTCTATCACCCAGTTGCATTACATTCACACAGCATAGGTTCGATACTTAAAAGCGTCATGTAAAAGCTGTTGATAATATTACAATTTAATAGAGGTTTTAATCCATTCATGTTTGGTATGATAGTTATATGTACATATTGTATGTATATTTTTGTGGTCCGATGTTGCATTAATAGGGGAAAGTGTATATTAAGATGCACCATGCGCCATGCATGTTTGATCACTTTCAGCATTTGTTTGATCACAATTAGGACCACTCATGTTATCAAGGTATTAATAGTGAATGAATTTGAGCACAGGTTTCTCTGTGTATGTATCCTATTAAATGGAAACGTGATGATGCTTCTTTCTATGTCTATGATGATGACATGTATGAAAGATTTTAGATTGATGGCGCTCATCAGATTGAGGAAGGCTGCTGTGACAGCCGAAACAGGTCTCTCTGTGTTGCTGGGTTGGAGGAGGCCCTACTGAATAAAAGATGACTTTTAACGAAGCAATCCTCGGGTGCGCGCTCTCTTTCATTTGGAATGGGGTTTTGTTGGATATCTAAATATATATATAGCTGTTCTGTGCAAAATAAAATCATTGCACCTGATTCTGTGGTCCGTCTCCTTCTTGCAGGATTGCTTGCTGGAAGTGGTGTGGACTTCCTCGAAAATATATATATATGTCATGTGTGATGTCACTGACCATATCATGAGTGATGTAATATGTGACGTCATCAGCAGTGCATTGCAGGCGCGCAAGTTATAGTGAGTCCAACTAACTATAACGTCGGAATTTCAATGGTTTTATGTCAGTAAAATTTCCAGCTAACTATAACTGGTGTGAAACCTATGGTTTTATCAGTGAATATATATATATATATACACCGCAACTTCTCCCAATAATTATGAGGAACTACAAAGCCTTGTGCGGTTTTCCAAATCTTTATTCAGCCATCAAATTCATATGCGTTTCAAGTGCTCACGCGCTCTTGTTCACTGGTAATTTGTTTTTTGGCGTGCGGCCATTTTTGAAATCATTTCACATGTGGTATACTTAAAACTACAAAAGCAGTGCCTTCAAGGACAGACTTGTAGTTCCTATGCAAAATGTTCTCCATGACTGTTTTCTAGCGCGATTACAAAGAGCCGCATTGTTCTTTAATGAACCAATAATAAATTGCGGACCTATTTTTCAACAACACGGTATGATAGGCAATGCTGCATATCGCATTTATAAATGAATAATTTACAATTCTAATCAATTTATGAATTTGCATTAATACTGCCCTATTGGGCATATAATTAATCACGCAAATCGGTTATGTCACACAATATAGCCCAATTGGGCAAATAGTTATTCGCACATTTCAATTCCGCCCTAGTGGGCAAACAGTTAGTTGAGTTGTTCTACTTCACATTTTAAACTGCATTTGATCATCCCAAGTGAGTATACAAATCGTCCTCCATATTTAGACCTCCAGGTTGTTTTGAGTTCAATTCAACTATATAACGTGATTCCAGTTTTCTAAGTTCTCTCTCACGATTTCCACCTCTCACATTCTTTTCCACGGCATCAATTACATAGTACGTTAAGCCTCTTACATCTTTACCAAGAAATCTCCGAAAATGCCTAGCCACAGGGTAGGCACGATCACCATTTTTTTATGGCCCTCACATGCTGGAGTATTTGCTTATGTACTTCTAAGATTGTGCTGCCTACGAACCTCAGGCCACAAGGGCACTGAAGCACGTAGACAGCAAAATCTGTTTTGCAGGAATATTTCCCTATTATTTTTCTCATGCCTCTGTGTAAGCCAATTTGTGCACTTAAAAAACCCCTTTCATTTATTTAGCCAGGTGGTTTTCAACCGGGGGTTTTTCAGAACATTACTAACCAACATCTGCTTAAATGATTTTGTTCTTCTAAACGTGATCTGTTGACGTTTTGACACTTTTTTACCAAGAATCTGATAATTTTTCACCAAATGCCAGTGTTTGTTACAAATATTGCGCAACTTAAAAGGCACCACAGGGTGTGTTTGCACACATGTCACCTCAGGCCCCGCCCCACCCTTCACCACTGTGCAAATGTGCCCTGTGGTGCATTTTAATTAGGGGGATTAAGTCGCCTTGAATGCTGAGGGTTCCTGGGGTCATATTAGCCCACCAGTTACCTCCAGTAAAGCGCCACAGAGCTGCGTTGCAGAGAGGTGTAAAAAGGGGAGTGGCATGGACCACCTCTATGCAACGCAGCTGTAATGGCTGCCCTTTTCTGGCTCCTTTGAGAGGGAGAATGATGGAGAGTGACTCCAGTCTATCACCCCCATGGCATAGGGATTAGGACTATAGACGGGATCCCTGCCTTTTATATAGTAGAGTATTTTCGTGTCCCTTTCCTTAGTGTAGGGCTTATGAATCTAAGTTAGGGGATAGATACATAAGTATTAATCATGATTTGCCCATTTGCTAAAGTGTTAGGATATTTTTCATGGAGTTGCGCATATTGCGGGCCCTGTAGGCCTTAAACGAGACAGACTCCATCTTGCTCTCTGCCTGGTAGCTTGAGAGGCCTTCTAGGTCAAGTGTAGTGTTTTAGTTTCAAGCTGTTGTTCGCTTGGAGAGAACCGGCTCAGGCTGGCCCTTATCGAAGGAATGTATTTTTTCTCCACTCCGAAGACACAACTTCAGGCCGGCCGGCTGGGAACGTGTCCTTGGTACGGGGAGGTACAAGAATTTGGTGGGCGGCAGGTGGCTGACCGTAACTTTCCATGAAGGAACGGGCTTTGATATTAGCGAAGGTGTTAGTCAGTCGTCAGTCAGTTCGTAGGCGGCATCTAGCCGTTAGCATCTCTGCCATTAATTATTCCATGGCGGACAGTCGCCATCTTTGAAGTCCGAGAAAGATTTAAGATCGAAACTCTCTGAGAAAGACTGAAGGAGTATTAGCGCGGAGCGCACTGAAACAGAGAGAGAGACGGTAGTTAATAACCAGCAAGGTTCCAGTGGCCTGGAGGGAAGCAGACGAGGTTGAGCCTAGCGGTGCAGACGTGTACTTGTGACGGCTGGGGTGTGACTGCGAGGCGAGCCAGGACACAGAGACGAGAAGGGAACCTAGATGACTGCCGAGCCCCGACTTCACATTAATAAGGTGATCTCTGCCCCTTTTCCTTGTTAAGCGCGCATTCTAACCTTTACTTTTCTTTACAGTATATACATTGTGTAGTATTGTGCTTATTTTTTGTTGTAATAAAGAAAACACCCCAGTTCAAAATGAACTGACATGTGCCTTGTATTCTTGTTCAATCAGGGTAACCTGAGCTTCTAGTTAGACATTGTTTGCATGAACGGATGCGAATCCTGATCAGGTAAGGAATGACTGAGCAAGTAGGGAGAGAGGGAACATTTGATGTCAGGAGCAGAAGGTACATATTATAATTTGGCCATACCAATTCCTATTATTGTAGTTTCATTTCGAGTAGATAACCACAGACTTCATCCTTAGATGTTCATAGGAAAGTGATTGTACCGTGTGTAAGTGAGAGCACCGGAGGGAGACGGTGTGGAGGCTCACCGGATTGTGAGCCGTGTGTAAGTGAGAGCACCGGAGGGAGACGGTGTGGAGGCTCACCGGATTGTGAGCCGTGTGTAAGTGAGAGCACCTAAGATAGAGAGGTGTGTAGATCTGCCAGATTGCAGATTGGATATTAATGAGAGCACTGGGTCTGCAGGCCTATGTGTGTAGGCGCGCCGGATTGTGCGTCGGGTGAGCACTGATGATCAGTGTGTAATGGTATATTATCAGACCTGCCTTAGGGTAGACCAGTCTGGGCCTACATGGCCGCGAGACCAATAGGTGTGAATAGGATATTGTAGAAAACCAATGCATGTTTATTGCTATCTTTCCCATCCTTAGGTACAAGATATACATACATATATCCATACCCATTGTAAATACATTCTAAGGAGGGAGGTGAGTACGTTCCGGCCGGGTTAGAGGGGCTCATAGGAGCTGATTCCATCTGGTCCGAGAATCTGGTCGGTACATCTGGCGTCACGAACTGTTTACGAAGCCTGTGTGCACTGTATTGTTTTCATCTTGTTGGTTTGCGCTCGGCTCGTACGTATTTTTCTTTGTTTATAATTGTGTATATATTTTTTGTGTGTTAAAATGTTTTCGAAAAAAAAATCTAAATCTACTTTTAAATTGCCTGTTGATATTCCCGGCTGGGAGTCGACGCCTTATGAGGCTTTGGCCCGTGAGTGGGCCGATTCTACTGGTTTGAGTGAGAATTGGACTTCTTGTCTGGAGCAGGCGGAGCCCGCTGATGTGGTTTCTTGCTTGCAAAAAGCACCAGTAGTGAAGGGTGATGAGCTTCCTATTTTAGGACGCAGAGGTTGGATTGTGTTGACTGCGTACAGAATGCTGCATGAGAAGTTTACTAAATTGCAGAAGCGGTTTGTTGATATGGAAGAAAAGTTTATTGAAGTGCAGAATGCGCACACTCTTTTGCGATGTCAAAATAAATTGCTTGCCGATAAACTTGAAACTTATCAAACTATAGCCGAAAGGGCTGCAGTACGCATTGCGAAATATAAATACAGACATCGCCGTGGTCGTGTGTCTACACGGAAAGTGCGTCTGGTCGTGGCAAAAGCCGGACTGGATTGGAATCCTGATGAGTGGGATGGTAATATCTGGGACTCGAACGAATCTGGCTCCTCGGCTGAGGAGGGTGACAAGCGCGAGTCTTCTCGCACCGGACGTGATTGTAAATCTGCTTCTTGTGACAAAGACGACGTTTCTGATGATCGTGGTCGCTCTACCAATTCTGATGACATATTACGCTCTGATTGTTCTTCTAAATCTAAGGACCGGGCTTCCTCGGAGGCTCTTCCGGAGGTTTCTGCTCACCCTGTGTTTCGACGTAAATTACAACAGGCTCCTGGTATGCCGAATGGTATTCATTTGGATAGTATTGAAGATTTTACTCAACAGGAGGTTAGTGACATTTTACAACGATTTCGACAACGACCCGGTGAAACTTTGCTTACCTGGATGGTGCGCCTTTATGAACTAGGTGCTGCCGGTATTATGCTTGATGCTGGTGATTGCTTACGTTTTTGCTCTTTAAGTTCCGATTCTACTGTACAAGATCATTTTCGAAATTATAATGGTGCTGGCCAAATTAGCTTGCTCCAGCTTGCGAACGATGGCTGTAACCATAAATATCCTACTGAATCTGATTGGCCTGTCAATGACAAGCCATGGTACACTTTGCGCGATGCGTCGCAACGTTTGAAAGAGGAAGTAATGAAAACTGCCATTTTTCTCAGTACGTCTGACAGATTGTTGGATGGTCTTTTAACATCGTAATCGCATTATCCGTTCTTCGCCTGTTGCTTATAAGCAGGTTATGATGACTTTGTTGATCAATCAAACTGGCAATCCTTTGTCTATGGTGCTTGAATCTGTTCGTCACCTTGGTGAGTTGGGTGAATGGTTTAAACCTGAGAGGCAATCTCGACCTGAAGGTCGTACCGCTGGGGATTATAAATTTTCTAGACGTGATATGTTTCTTGCACTTTTGGCTGATGGTGTGAAAAGGGAGGACATTGATGGTGAACCTAATAATCGCTTGTCGGACATGTTTCGTAAGCGTGGTCTGGATCGGAAGGAGGGTGCCCGTCATGTACGTAAAAATGATTGTGACCGAGGATCTGATGACAGTGGTGATGAGAGGCGTCGTGTGGATGCTGATCGCCGTGATGACCGGCGTTATGAACGTGATATTTCCCCCCGGCGTGAGAGCGTAAGGGTGAGAGAGGGAGAGAGAGACAGGGGAAGAGATGATCGTGTCTCTAATAGACGCAGAGATGAGAGAAGTTATTCCCCTGATGTTAGACGACGGGAGGATCGTCACAGGCTTTCTGACCGTAATTCTCAATTCTTTGAACATGACACTAATCCGTTTCGTAATAGAGATGGATATGAGCAGGATGTTCTGATTCCGAAAAAAGTTGAAAACATCTATCCTGATTTGTCTTGGTTGGCTGACCATGGTAAAAATGACTAGGAAATTGGTCAAGCTCCGGTACGCAGGTGGGCTCATAAAGACAATAGACCCTATGTAGATATTGAAATTTTTTGGAAACATCGTAATATCCAAAGGGCCCGAGCATTGGTGGATACTGGGGCAGAGGCCACTTTAATTCATGGTAAATCGAAAAAATTCAAAGGACAGTTTTTTACAATTACTGGTTTAGGTGGTAAGGAAACTCCCGCAGTGCAAACTGCGCTTGACATGAAAATTGGCCGAATTCCCCGTAAAGAATATTCTGTGTTAGTTGTGCCTCTCCTGGAATATATAATTGGAATTGACATTTTGAAAGGAATGACTTTGCATCTTGATGATGGCTGTTATCAATTTGGTACGAAGCATTACATTTCGTCCAGATCCGTACGGGTTGGTCGTTTGCGGATGCCCCCCATTAAGGTTCCCCAAGCTACGAAAGTTGTTTCTCAGAAACAATATCGAATTCCAGGTGGTCATGAAGAAATTAGTGCCACAATTCAGGATCTGATTGATGCAGGGGTTATAACTCCAGTCACTTCTGCTTGGAATAATCCCGTGTGGCCTGTACGCAAAAGTGATAATTCTTGGCGCATGACGGTTGATTATCGACAATTAAACAAACACACTCCGCCTTTGGCCGTTGCTGTGCCTGACATGGTTACTTTGATTCAGAGAATTCAGAAGCATCCAGGTACATGGTATGCGTCCATTGATATTGCTAATGCTTTCTTTTCGATTCCAATTGCCCCCGAGTGTCAGGAGCAATTCAGTTTTACCTGGCATGGCCGTCAAATGACGTTTAGGAGTCTTCCTCAAGGTTATGTACATAGTCCTACGATCTGTCACCGGCTGGTGGCTGAACATTTATCTGAAGTGCCCGTACATCCCCAGATTCAGGTGTGCCATTATATTGATGATGTTTTGATTCAAGGTGAGACGCAAGACCAAGTCCAATCACATTTAGATCAGATTCTTGACTGTTTACGTGCAAAAGGTTGGGAAATTAATGCTGATAAATTGCAGGGCCCTTCCCAGAATGTTAAATTTTTAGGAATTAATTGGCATGAAGGTCACAGAGAAGTGATCCCGCAGGTGAGGCGTAAAATTTTGGATTTCGCTGTTCCGAGGAACAGAAAGGAGGCTCAATGTTTTATTGGCCTGTTTGGTTTTTGGCGTCAGCATATTCCCCATTTGAGTCAGATTTTAGCTCCTCTGTACCGAGTCACCCGTAAAAAGTATGCGTTTGAGTGGGGTGAACCGCAACAAAATGCTTTTAATTTGGCGAAAGAAGCAATTCAGTATGCTTTGGATTCGTGGCCCGTGGGCGAGGGTGATGTGGATTTGAATGTTTCTGTGGATGGCCTGTATGCCAATTGGAGTCTGTGGCAAAAGCAGGGCAGACAAAAAGTGCAGTTGGGTTTTTGGACTAAAAAGTTACCTGAGGCTGGTGAGCGTTACACACCTTTTGAAAAACAGTTGCTTGCTTGTTATTGGGCACTGGTGGATACCGAGCAATTGACGTTGGGTCATACTGTGATCTTGAGACCTGAAATTCCTATCATGCAGTGGGTTTTGAGTTCGCCGAAATCTCATCGAATTGGACATGCTCAGGAGGCGAGTATCATTAAATGGAAATGGTACATTCAGGACAGAGCGCATGTGGGTCCAAAAGGTGTGGCTGTGTTGCATGAGCGAGTGGCGCAGGCGCCATCGACTGAGACTGGAAATGATTGTTCTGTACCTGTAGTCCAGGAATCTCCGGTTAGGTGGGGTAAGCCATTTGATGATTTGTCCGTGGAGGACAGAAAACATGTGTGGTTTACGGATGGTTCGGCAAAGTTCATTGGTGAGAAACGGCACTGGAAAGCAGTGTCATTCAACCCTGTCATGCAAAAATTATTGAGTACTACTGGTGATGGAAAGAGTAGTCAATATGCTGAACTCTATGCAGTTTACCAAGTTTTGAAACAAGAATTGCCTGGCACATGTCATATTTTCACTGATTCCTGGTCCACTGCGAATGGACTGGCGGTATGGTTACCAACATGGCATTCTCATAATTGGGAATTGCATTCAAAAGAACTGTGGGGTAAAGAATTATGGCAAGAAATTTGGGAGTTGCTCCCGCAGAGTACTGTAACAATCTTTCACGTGGATGCTCACACTCCAATTGATTCCCTTGATAAATTCTTTCATAACATTGCAGATGAGAAATCTAAAATTGCTGAGGCAGTGGTGGACATGCAAGATTCTGATTTGGCGGGATTGGCGAAGTGGGCCCACCAGAAAGCGGGACATTTTGGAGAAAAGGCCACTAGCAGGTGGGCTTCTGATCGAGGGATTCATATTCCCTTAAATTTAATTAAAGATGTCATTCTGCATTGTCCTATCTGTCAGCATTCTAGAAAAAGAACAGTACCTCATATTGTTAAAGGCCATTTACATCGAGGACAAATGCCCGCCCAAATTTGGCAAATTGATTATATTGGCCCACTCCCTATGAGTAGAAATTGTCAATATATTTGCACAGCGGTTGATACTTTTAGTGGCCTATTGGTCGCTTTCCCTTGCAAACAAGCCACCCAAGTAAATACCATTAAGACTCTGGAATTGCTTATTTTGTACTATGGTGTCCCATTCCAAATTCAATCAGACAATGCATCCCACTTTCGTGGAAGATTAGTACAGGAATTCTGTGTGGAAAATAACATTGATTGGGTGTTTCACATTCCATATTATCCACAAGCTTCGGGTTTGATTGAGAGAATGAATGGTTTGCTAAAAGAACAATTACATAAATTGACTGATGACCGATACAAGAATTGGAAGGATGTTTTGTTTCAAGCTCTATTGATTTTAAATAATCGCCCTTTGTTACATGCTGAATCTCCTTTAATGCGTTTGTTTCCTCCAACTGTTGATGCAAAACCCTATTCCACATCCACTACTTTTATGTACTGGGAAATTATCCCCGGAGCTTTAGCTCCATGCAGAGCGACCCCAGGTTCCGCAGGCTTGGACCTGCATGCTATGAATGATGCGATCCTGAAAGGGAAAGACCGAATCATTGTTGAAACTGGCATTGGTGTCTGTATACCTGCCGGTAATTTTGGATTAATTGCCCCCAGATCAGGCCTTGCCCTGAAAGGTATTCAAGTGCTCGGAGGAGTAATTGACAGTGACTATCAGGGAGAGATCAAGGTTCTCCTGCTTAATAGCAGTGAGACTGAGTTGTTGATCAAAAAGTCTGACCGTGTTGCTCAGTTATTGATTATGCCTGTCTTCTGTGGTGAGATCAAGAAAGGCTCTGCCCCAACGTTGCTAACTGTGCGAGGACAAAAAGGCTTCGGATCATCTGATCTTCCTGGAGCTAAAATATGGGTGCAATCGCCTAAAAATCCCCCTGAACAGGCTGATATTATTGCAACCGGTCATGACAACACCGTTTTGGTGATGAAGCCAGGGAAAGATGGCTGGGAAGCTGTCCCGGCTGATAAATGTTACTTACGAGAATGATTAAGGCCTGTATTTGTATTTTTTCAGATCATTCTCTGGACTGCTGCTGCAGGATGTGTCGGCGTTGGACTCCTTTTGGCCTGCTACGCCGGGAGAGGAGAGGACCCACCGACGTCGGTTGATGGAAGAATCCGAGTTCCGCGCTCTGCGTGGACTACATCCTCAAATTTCTGGATAACACTCGCAAAGAGAGTGACGAACTCTCCACATTTCTGTCTTACACCAATGAGGTCTGTGACTGACATTCTAGCGACATGTTTAGTCGCTGTCCCAGCATCTACCGAGACTTTGCGACATATTTTTAATATCTCGAATGCCCGACCAAATGTTATCTTGGGCGATTTTGCGGCCCACGAATTTTGTCCCTTATGTACTGCTCTTCCGGACCACGATATCCCTATTCATTCCCGGATTACTACTTTTAACATTACCCCTGGAGACCTATGTTTTATAATGACATGTGATCCTAAAGCTATCACCGAATGTATTAGGCTAAAGATACAAGCTGCAGCTTCTTTTTCAGCTCATCAACGATTGCTGTGTTTGAAGAGACTTCCGAACTCGTGTCTCTCTGTTAAAAACAATATGACATGTAAACGTTTATTAGTTGCCCCTAGTTATTATCGTTCCATGTTATTGCCATCTGGATGGCTCTTTTCTTGCGGGAATTCATCCTGGCCTTATATTCCTGCAAATATTTCTGGTGGCCCATGTGCCATCACTAGATTGAGTTTATTAATGTTTTCCTCACATCCTAATTCACATTCCCGTATGGTACGTGATTCAATGTCATTGCATGAGGACTGTGATTCCTCTGTCCATCTGTACTCTAAATCGGAATATCTTGGTTTAGCTTTTTCTATTATTGGAGTCCCTGCGTTGGCCGTTTACAATGCCAAAACAATCAGCAAGATGGCCTGCTGGATGGTTAAGTCCATCAATCAAACCTCTACTGTTTTATCTGATCTGTTATTAGATGCCCAAGGCGAACGTAGAGCTATTTTACAGAATCGCGCTGCTATTGATTATCTTTTGCTAAAACATGGACATGAATGTTCTGATTTTGAAGGTCTATGCCCATATTGACAAACTACACGACTTGACTGCAGAAATTAGACAACACATAGATCAGGGTTTCTTTGACTGGCTCTTTAATTGGTTACCTGACCTACATTCTTTGCGACAGATTTTAGGGGGAGTTATCGTTGCCATTTGTGTTTTAATAGCTATTTGTTGCTTTATTCAGTGCATTCCTTCCCTGCTTCAATTTTGTAGACTTAGCAAGAGACATAGATCGGTTAATTTTGTTTCCTATTATTCTTCTACTGATGTGAGTTCTATTTAGTTTGTGGTTTATAGACTGGAGTCAAGGGGTGTAATGTAATGGCTGCCCTTTTCTGGCTCCTTTGAGAGGGAGAATGATGGAGAGTGACTCCAGTCTATCACCCCCATGGCATAGGGATTAGGACTATAGACAGGATCCCTGCCTTTTATATAGTAGAGTATTTTCGTGTCCCTTTCCTTAGTGTAGGGCTTATGAATCTAAGTTAGGGGATAGATACATAAGTATTAATCATGATTTGCCCATTTGCTAAAGTGTTAGGATATTTTTCATGGAGTTGCGCATATTGCGGGCCCTGTAGGCCTTAAACGAGACAGACTCCATCTTGCTCTCTGCCTGGTAGCTTGAGAGGCCTTCTAGGTCAAGTGTAGTGTTTTAGTTTCAAGCTGTTGTTCGCTTGGAGAGAACCGGCTCAGGCTGGCCCTTATCGAAGGAATGTATTTTTTCTCCACTCCGAAGACACAACTTCAGGCCGGCCGGCTGGGAACGTGTCCTTGGTACGGGGAGGTACAAGAATTTGGTGGGCGGCAGGTGGCTGACCGTAACTTTCCATGAAGGAACGGGCTTTGATATTAGCGAAGGTATTAGTCAGTCGTCAGTCAGTTCGTAGGCGGCATCTAGCCGTTAGCATCTCTGCCATTAATTATTCCATGGCGGACAGTCGCCATCTTTGAAGTCCGAGAAAGATTTAAGATCGAAACTCTCTGAGAAAGACTGAAGGAGTATTAGCGCGGAGCGCACTGAAACAGAGAGAGAGAGAGAGACGGTAGTTAAAAAACCAGCAAGGTTCCAGTGGCCTGGAGGGAAGCAGACGAGGTTGAGCCTGGCGGTGCAGACGTGTACTTGTGACGGCTGGGGTGTGACTGCGAGGCGAGCCAGGACACAGAGACGAGAAGGGAACCTAGATGACTGCCGAGCCCCGACTTCACATTAATAAGGTGATCTCTGCCCCTTTTCCTTGTTAAGCGCGCATTCTAACCTTTACTTTTCTTTACAGTATATACATTGTGTAGTATTGTGCTTATTTTTTGTTGTAATAAAGAAAACACCCCAGTTCATAATGAACTGACATGTGCCTTGTATTCTTGTTCAATCAGGGTAACCTGAGCTTCTAGTTAGACATTGTTTGCATGAACGGATGCGAATCCCGATCAGGTAAGGAATGACTGAGCAAGTAGGGAGAGAGGGAACATTTGATGTCAGGAGCAGAAGGTACATATTATAATTTGGCCATACCAATTCCTATTATTGTAGTTTCATTTCGAGTAGATAACCACCGACTTCATCCTTAGATGTTCATAGGAAAGTGATTGTACCGTGTGTAAGTGAGAGCACCGGAGGGAGACGGTGTGGAGGCTCACCGGATTGTGAGCCGTGTGTAAGTGAGAGCACCGGAGGGAGACGGTGTGGAGGCTCACCGGATTGTGAGCCGTGTGTAAGTGAGAGCACCTAAGATAGAGAGGTGTGTAGATCTGCCAGATTGCAGATCGGATATTAATGAGAGCACTGGGTCTGCAGGCCTATGTGTGTAGGCGCGCCGGATTGTGCGTCGGGTGAGCACTGATGATCAGTGTGTAATGGTATATTATCAGACCTGCCTTAGGGTAGACCAGTCTGGGCCTACGTGGCCGCGAGACCAATAGGTGTGAATAGGATATTGTAGAAAACCAATGCATGTTTATTGCTATCTTTCCCATCCTTAGGTACAAGATATACATACATATATCCATACCCATTGTAAATACATTCTAAGGAGGGAGGTGAGTACGTTCCGGCCGGGTTAGAGGGGCTCATAGGAGCTGATTCCATCTGGTCCGAGAATCTGGTCGGTACAGCAGCGCAGTGGCACTTACTGGAAGCACCTGGTGGGCTAGTTGACCCCCAGCGACCCTCAGGATTGAAAGGAATTAATTCCCCAACTTTAAACGTGCCACAGGGCGTGTTTGCACACATGTCCCCTCAGGCCCCGCCCCCTCCCTTCACCACTGTGCAAATGTGCCCCGTGGTGCTTTTTAAGGTGGGGATTAAGTCCCCTTCAAACCTGAGAGTCCCTGGGGTCCAACTAGCCCACCACATACCTCCAGTAAGCGCCACAGAGCTGCGTTGCAGAGAGGTGTAAAAGTGGCATGGCCTGGACCACCACTCTGCAATGCAGCACTGTGGCACTTACTGGAGGTAGCTGGTGGGCTAGTTGGCCCCCAGGGACCCCTGTAATAAAGGGTAATTAATTTCCCTTCAGGTCCTCCTACCTGGCCACTTCTGACCCCGGGGACCTCATCCCGGGGGCCTGGCCTCTCGTTGGGGACCTGGGGGGAGCCCCAATTCCCCCACGGTTCCTGCCGGCTCCCCACGTCCTGCAGGAGCTGGCATTGATTTTCCACATGTGGAGCTGCTGACATTCAGCTCCCCGTGTGGAGAAGCAATGTGGTTTGGATTTTGAAAGAGAGATCAGGTGTCCTGCTCTCTCTTCCAAAATCTAAACCACAGTTTGCCATGGCTGGCCGGTACACTGCAGGAGTCAGCCCTGGGGGGTGGTGATTCCCAAGGGTGATCACTGGCTCCAGGAGGGGGGCTGTGCGGCCCCCCTCCCAACATCTCAACAGCACCAGGGAGGTGGTGGTCCCCGTGGCTCGGGGGTCCGCTACGGACCCCCAAATTTAAATATTAGTGCCCCAGGGCGGTGGTGGTCCCGGGGCATGTGGGGGCTCGAACCCCCCCACAGGTATATATATATTTTTTAAAGTAGTCCCAGGGGTTGCGGTCCCTGGGGCTGCGGGGAGGGGATTGAGGCCCCCCACACATTGTTTTACTGCCCCTGGAACCTGGCCCACCCGGGTGCTTCAATTAAACGAAGTGCGAAGCCCGCGCTTTGTATTTTTTTAATTTACTCATCCGGATTCACTCATCCAACATGAATTCAACCGATTATTTCTTCTAATGTTTTTTGGGCCTTCGGGGTCTTTGTGGGACCCCCTGAGCAGGCCTAGGGGGTCAGGGTGTTTCTACCCTGCCCCATTTTCTTGTTTTGCTCGTTTGTTTTACTGTTTTCTTGTGCCTCGGTTCTACTGAGGCACAATATGGCTGCCAACACTTCCTGGTTTGGAGTGTTGATAGCCAAATAGAATAAAGCTCGTGGTCAGGAGGGTCCGCGGATCCACCGCGCCTCTAGATATCAAAACTTTTATTTTTTGATTTTCTCATTAACTACAGAACGGATTTACACCATTTTAAAAAAAGGTCTCTTTCTGAACCAAGGGCTACCTTTTTGCAAAATTTGGTATAATTCCATTCATCAGTGTCGCAGCTAACCGTGTATAAAGTTTCCTATCGGAAATTGATTTTTTGACCTCTATTTTTATAATTTCTCAGGAACTACTGAACGAATTTACACCATTTAACAAAAAGGTCTCTTTCTGAACCAAGGGCAACCGTTTTGCCAAATTTGGTGTAATTTTGTTCGGGCTGTAGTCGTGTCAAAAGTTTCCCATGGGAAATATCATGTTTTGGGACCCCCCTTTTTTCTTGGCCCCCGCTTACTGAATCATCCCGAAACTAGACAGGAGCCAACCGGAGCACCCCACTAGTTTACGTCAACCGGTGACAAAGTTATGCACTGTCCATGGCATGTACTACTATCACTGGCTTTAAATAACAACGTTTAAGCAAGGCTGACACATTTAGATTCTTTTTTGGGTCATTTTTTTTATGTTTATCATGCATTTTTAAGGACACCCTAGTGGTGATGTCTGCACATGTGTTCAACGTTGCTGGGCAGTCAAAACGAGTTGTGTGAATAAACAGCTTCCTGCGACACTGTGACTACTTGTGCTGTATCCTGAGAGTGCGCCTACCTAACTTTGAAGAGGATTTCTAGCCGGTACTCTCTGCCCGCATGCGCACCACCTCCCATGGGTCCCTCAATTTGGTTTCAGATGGGGCAAAAAGGAATATATATATATATATATATATATATATTACCTACTGGCGTTCGCCAGTAGGTATATATAGTTAGGATAAATTCCCTATGGGACTTTTGAAAATTCTATGTCTAATAACTTTGGCGTTTGTGGATGGAATCGGCTGAAATTTTCAGGAAAATGGCACATTTTGTTTCTGAGCAGCTCCTGAAAATTTGGTGGGGTTTCGTCAAGGGGGGGCTGAGAAAAAAGGGGGGTCCCAAAACGCGTTTTTTGCATTGAGTTTTCCATAGGGCGGTTGGACTCACTTTTAGCTCGAACGGCTGAATGGATTTGCACGAAACTTGGCAAAATTGTAGGGACTGTTAGCCCGATGTGCCTTTGCTAGGTCTCAATATATGTGCTCCAGTAGTTTTTGAGAAATTAACGTTCAAACCAAGATATATATCTGTAACAGCGCTCTGGGCAGCGATCCGGTCCGCTTACTTTTCGCTTATCGGAACTTTGCGCGCAGAAAGCTGATTGGCTCTCCGGTGTCTGTCAACATTCTAAACAGTCCGGAGCGGACGCCATCTTGTCTCTCGGTAGGATCGAGAGAGAAGAAGAGGTGGAAAACGAAGGGGGAATTTAATGAAAGGGGGCAAGGTATCCCCCTCTTGACCTCCTAGGAATGTTGTTGGGGTTATTAAAGGGTCCCGTGGGGAAAATAAAAAAAAAATGATTTTTCACGGTAGAAGCGCGGCCGCGAACTGGTAGCGAAACGGGAATTCGCCATTTTGTGCTTCGTAAATGAAATTACTAGTTATAAGTGGGTACGGGAGACGTATCCTAATCCCCTATGTTTCCTGAGGGTGGGTGAGGAGGCTGATATATGTTGATACATCTCTTCCAGCGGCTGTGCGTGAGCTTTTTTTTTTTTTTTGCTGCGTGACAGTCCGGAGCGGCCGCCATCTTGTCTCTCGGTAGGATCGAGAGAGAAGAAAAGGTGAAAAACTAAGGGGGAATTTAATGAAAGGGGGCAAGGTATCCCCCTCTTGACCCCCTAGGAATGTTGTTGGGGTTATTAAAGGGTCCCGTGGGGAAAATAAAAAAAAAATGATTTTTCACGGTAGAAGCGCTTCACGGGCCGCGAACTGGGCCGCAAACTGGTAGCGAAACGGGAATTCGCCATTTTGTGCTTCGTTAATTAAAGTACTAGGTATAAGGGGGTGCGGGAGACATATCCTAATCCCCTATGTTTCCTGAGGGTGGCTGAGGAGGCTGATATATGTTGATATATCTCTTCCAGCGGCTGCGCCATCTTGCCTTTTTTCGAATGCCACAATTTTGTCGTGCACGGCAGCCATTTTAGATGCCAGGCTGGTCCCAGGCTATCACCTACCCCTGCGGATGTAGTTTATGGCCCCAGCTGTAGAGAATTCAGACATGCCAATTCTCCTGATTCAGGCGTGTGAGTACTGATTTCAGTGCTAGTCTCCCGCCTCCCGATTTCTGCAAGCAAAAACCCGGGGGCATATTACTAACAACTAGCGATAATTTTTGTCTATAACTTGTTTAGAGACAAAAATTATCGCCGCACATCGGCGATTTTTATCGCAGATAAACCTTGCTATTATCGCAGAAAAGTCAGCGATATTCATGTATTATCGACCTAATGCTCTTAGCCATGTTATCCACCTCCCATTGGATAACATGGCTAAGACCTGCTCAGGGCAGGTGTTAGCTTTTGGAGATATTCGCGCTTAGTGCGAATATCTCCAAAAGTTGGTAATAGAAGGTAGCGATGTTAGGGACTGTTTCCAGTCGCTAACATCTTGGCACGCCACTTTGCATGTCATTAGTGATAAGTATCACTGACATGCAAAGCCGGGCCCAAGATGGTCGCTATCTCCTTTTAGGTGTCACTAACTGGTGTTAGCGACAGCTTGATAATAGGGAAATAATTTTATCTCCGCTTTCATGGTTTTTAAAGCCAAAAAAGCGGAGATAAACCCCCTTGCTAATATGCCCCACGATTCCTTGGGGGTTTCAGCTGATAGGGCTTGGTATTGTGTTACATGGTAATTTTTCCATGAAACGTCAGAGGGTCGATGTAGGGGTTCTAGAAGAGGTGATAAACCATTTAAGCCTCATGAACAAGCGCATGGTCTTTTAAAGATTTCTGAAGTACTCGGGGCGGCGGTGTGTGTGTGCCCTCTTTCAGGAGCGGGCGGGGGGGCACTGCCAGCAACTTGCCAGGTCAGGTAGTGTTCAACACGTGCATCACCCTTTCTCTGCTTGCTATTGCGCTCCATGCTTCGGAAAGGTAAGAAAAAGAACGTGCATTTGAGTTTGAAATGTCCGATCCTGCAGCAGCACACTTCCAAAGCCCACACATGACAATAACCCGATTCAAGGCCCCATTCACCCGTTTTTCAAAAAATAGATAACACTCCAACAAAGTAAGGTTATAAAACTTTATTAACTTTTAACGATAATGAACAGAACAAAAACTAAAAACATTTAAACATTTATTAACACAAAAAGCAACAATGGTTAGAAGCTGTCTTTTGTGCGAATAGTCCCAAGGCAGCACAACGTGCAGAGTTCTGGACGGCACCCAGGTGATGTCGCCTGGGTGCCGCACTGGTTTAGGGATCCTACAATGCTGCTCCGAAAATTGGCGTGGGGCGTCCCGGGTGGGGCGGGGGGAGGCCTCGTCAGTAGCGGTCTGTTGTGCGAATAGTCCCAAGGCAGCACAACGTGCAGAGTTCTGGACGGCACCCAGGTGATGTCGCCTGGGTGCCGCACTGGTTTAGGGATCCTACAATGCAGCACAGAAAAACAGCGTGGGGCGTCCCGGGTGGTGCGGGGGGAGGCCTCGTCAGTAGCGGTCTGTGTCCAGTGTCACATGGCTGACACAACATGTACGACAGGCACCCAGGTGATGTCCAGTAAACTGCCGCACTGGTTTTGGTATCCTACAATGCTGCTCCGAAAATTGGCGTGCGGCGGCCCGGGGGGGGGGGGGGAGGCGGCGTGAACGGGCCTCCCCAGGTGGCGGCCATCTAGCTGAGTTGCGCTCGCTCTTGCGGCCACAGCGTCTCGCTCACCATGTTGTGGAGTTGCTCCCACTCTTGCAGTGCAGCGATAGGCGGCTGCCACATGGCTGTCAAAATGGCGGACGGCTCTTCGGTTTTGGGCCTGGTCCACTGAAATGGCCCTGGGACACCTTGGAAGTCGGACGCTTGCCTGCTAGGGCTTGGGCTCCATTCTCGAAAAGCGTCCCCTCAGCCGTGAAGATTGTATAAAAGTCTTGGGGGCCCCCGACTCCCGCAGGCTTCCGGTGGGGAGCGGCTGCCATGATTGCTCGCGGAATGACCACGACGGAGCCACGAGATGGTGGTGCTCTCATGCTGACGCCAGCTTCAGTCTGAATGATCCAGAAACAAGGTGGGGCTTTCATCGTTTGGGAAAAAAAATGTTCTAAACCAATGAAAAGTGTTATTTTTAGGTCATATGACCAAGCCTTCCATCTTTAGGAAACCAAAAGTAAAATGAACCAATGAAAAGTTTTATAAACAAGTCACATGACCTGTTCTGCGGCATAGGGCTACAAAAAGCGTAGAAAATCCGTTGGCACGTGAGGCGGCGTCAGTAGCGGACCGATGTGCGAATAGGCCGAAGGCAGCACAACGCGTCGAGATCCGGATGGCACCGAGGTGGTGTCCAGCAAATTGCCGCACTGGTGTGGCCATCCTACAATGCTGCGCCGAAAGACGGCGTGTCCAGCTGAGTTGCGGTCACTGTCAGTAGCGGACCGATGTGCGAATAGGCCGAAGGCAGCACAACGCGTCGAGATGCGGATGGCACCGATGTGGTGTCCAGCAAATTGCCGCACTGGTGTGGCCATCCTACAATGCTGCGCCGAAAGACGGCGTGTCCAGCTGAGTTGCGGTCACTGTCAGTAGCGGACCGATGTGCGAATAGGCCGAAGGCAGCACAACGCGTCGAGATCCGGATGGCACCGAGGTGGTGTCCAGCAAATTGCCGCACTGGTGTGGCCATCCTACAATGCTGCGCCGAAAGACGGCGTGTCCAGCTGAGTTGCGGTCACTGTTGCGGTACAGTGACTCGAACGCACCGAGATCCGGATGGCACCGAGGTGGTGTCCAGCAAATTGCCGCACTGGTGTGGCCATCCTACAATGCTGCGCCGAAAGACGGCGTGTCCAGCTGAATTGCGGTCACTGTTGCGGTACAGTGACTCGAACGCGCCGAGATCCGGATGGCACCGAGGTGGTGTCTAGCAAATTGCCGCACTGGTGTGGCCATCCTACAATGCTGCGCTGAAAGACGGCGTGTCCAGCTGAGTTGCGGTCACTGTTGCGGTACAGTGAGTCGAACGCGCCGAGATCTGGATGGCCAAGTTTCAAGTTTCATCTGGCAGTTTTTCTCCATCCCTCCTGGATCAAAGAAGGTGAATGCTAAATATGCCACCTGCCTCATCTGAACATATGAAGTTAACTTGTATACACTGTGGTGCTATGCTGTCCTATGGCAACATGAGCATCAACCTGATGAATACGGCATTCGAAAATCATAAATGCCCTAATGCACCCAAGAAGTAATTTTTTTTTTGCTCCAGTTGAGCCGTTTTCAATGCCTGTTTTTTGTTGTTTCCCCTCCATCAAGAACAAAACAAAAATACAAGGCGCTAAGATCCGAATGGCAAGTCCTGGATGTTGAGTGCCTCAGTTGAGAGTTCTGAGCAGTGCTTGTAAGACTGTCTGAAGCTTATTTGCACCTGCTGCAGCTTCACTAGGTCCGGCGGAACTTTTTTCCTTTTCCTTTCTGCTTCTTTTCCTACAATGCGTTTCATCTAAAGACACGACCAGGTCCCTGAATGTGTGCAGGGGGACGCTATTGATTGAATGAAAATGGCGGCTTGACACAAAGCTGACTCAAGCGTTACTGTTGGTGCTATACAGACAAAAATTGGTTTTCAGTTTGTACATTCTTCAGGTTTTTTTTTCCATCCAAGTCTGATTGAGAGTTTGTAGAAAAATGGCTTCAGATTTTCCACATACTACTCTTCAACATTCTTCCTAAATGTAACAATGTGAAACTCACTAGGAGAACGGCTGTTTCTGTTTCCTTTCAAAATGCTGCCACCAATATTTTCTGAATGGAAGACACCATCTTGTAACATAAAGGGCCGAAAGGGGTTCTGGTCTGGCCGATGGTTGGTGGAGACATTTTGACTATATCTTGGACCTGCCCGGCCTCGCCCAAAATGGCGCCGGTATAAATGGGACTCGTAACTCTTTGCCCGCAAATGTATATCTAGAAAATGTTATTGTAAGTGGCCCTGTCGTATTTTAATTACAAAATGTACGTCCACCGATACCGCAACTGTTAGACACCTTTGTTCTTGTCACCTAATGGCCCGCTCGTTACGTTCTTCTACAGTGTAAATGTCTCCTCATCATATACGATTTGAGTTTGCTCCGTGGCCGGCCCACGTGGTTATAGGCCCGTATTTGTATACTGACATTTTCACAATAAAGGTTTTTAAAACAAAACACGGTAGTAGTATTTTCATTTGTAAAGTTTTTACTTTTAGTGACTGTTTTCGAATCAGTAAAAGGCAAGTGAAATAAAGCAGTCCAATTACATGACGGATAAAAGGTATAATATGTAGGAACGCAGTAAAGATAAATGGTCAAGGGCAGTTGTGTTTTTCATGTCTGCAACATAAAGTGATCGATAAGAATCTGATAATCAGGCGCATCGGCGACTAAGACAGCAGGCCGAATCTCTTTTACTCAACGGCTCCGTCATGGAAGGAAGAAACGCCCTTTTTCTCGAAAAAGGAATATATTTTACTTGCCAGACAGTTGTAAATTTTCCGGGAAAGTACATTAGCCTGGAATATTATAACATATGTTTGAAAAAAAAATATTGTTCGAAAATAATAATAAGCGTAATTTTTAGGTCATATGACCAAGCTTTTCATCATTAAATTAACAAAAGTAAAATGAACCAATGAAAAGTTTTATTAACAAGTCACATGACCTGTTATGCTTACGTTACGCGCTGCGCGCCGCGCCTCGGATCACTTCCGGGTGCGCTAACGCGGCGTGTCATAAAACGCATTACGCGACAACGTAGGTCAAGAATATAGTCTAAATGTCTCCACCAACCAGCGTTCAGAACACAACCCCTTTCAGCAGTCCAAAAAGTTCTGTTAAATGACAACAGAGGGGACAGGCAACAAGAACCATCAGTCAAAGAGGGGAGGGCAAGTTCTTCTCTTCCGGGTCATGTTGGGGCGCTACCGGAACTGATCGAATTGGTAGTCTACAGTGTTTCTGGATGTTTCAGACTAAAGCTGGCGTCAGCATGAGACCACTACCATCTCGTAGCTCCGTCGTGGCCATTCCACGAGCAATCATGGCAGCCGCTCCCCACCAGAAGCCTGCGGGAGTCGGAGGCCCCCATGACTTTTGTAGAATCTTCACGGCTGAGGGGACGCTTTTCGAGAATGGGATCCAAGCCCTAGCAGACAAGCGTCCGAGTTCCAAGGTGTCCCAGGGCCATTTTAGTGGACCAGGCCCAAAACCGAAGAGCCGGCCGCCATTTTGAGAGTCCTGTGGCAGCCGCCTATCGCTGCACCGCTAGAGCGGGCGCATCTCAACTACATGGTGAGCGAGACGCTGTAGTCGCAAGAGCGGGCGGAAAACAGCTGAATGGCGGAAGAGGCACAGTGTAGCAAAAGCGGGCGGAATGGCAACTAAAACGATAAAGGGGCGCCTCACTACAGCTTGTCTTCAGGTCAAACGGATTGTGGGACAAGGTCCAGAATTGAAGAGTCATCAAAAGGCAAAAAGTACCGCCGGACCCCGGGAGCCGGCCGCCTATGTCGGGGGCGATCTCAGGCTACACCAGTGCTATAAGACTTGGGGAGGGTGTCGGAGCCAAGCGTCTTCTCCGAGTCCATGGCCATCACAGCGCCCCTCAGGGGCCTCCGTCAAGCTGTTTAGGAAGGTAACATATCATATTGTTTTCTAATGCAGTCAGGTCCACAAACGACACTCACTTACTTTGAGAATAGTGAAGCTGCAGTAGGAGGAAATAAGCTTCAGACAGTGTTACAAGCGCTGCTCAGAACTCTTAACTATGGCACCCAACATCCAGAACTTATGCTATTTGAGAATGGTAGTGACATCGAAGCATCTCGGGGACCAAAACCATTAACGTACTTTCACGTATGAAAATCTTACTTGGGGAGGGGGCAGGAGCGAAGCGCCCCCTCCCAGTCAGCGCCACCACACCGTATGTTGAAAATCTGAAGCCATCGTTCTACAAAGTCAACCAAACTTGGATTGAAAAATCTAGAAAAATGTACAAACTGAAAACCAGTTTTGGTCTGCATAGCATCAGTAACAACGCTTGAGTCAGCTTTGTGTCAAGCCGCCATTTTGATTCAACAAAGCACAGGCATTGAAAAAGGCTGAAATTCAGAACTCTAAACTATGGCACCCAACATCCAGGAGCTTGCTATCCGGATCTTGGAGCCTTGTGCTGTTTTCGATCTATTCACACATCGGTCCACTACTGACATCATCTTATAAACCAACGTTATGTAAATAGTTTTTTAATAAAATGTTTTACCCTATTTCTTTGCTGGTGTGTTGTCTATATTTTTAATATTTGCATAGGGTTTGTCATTATTTTGTGCGGGATGGGTGATGGAGCCGAGCTGTCTTGCAGCCCTCATGGTGTGGAGCTCAGTTCATCTCACTATTTTCGTATTTCTCAAGAAGGGTTGTTCCTAATATTTCTATTTTAGCGAGGTCAAAAAGAGATCCAATTAGTGGCCTACTGATTTTGCTCGATTACTTTTATTTTTTTACACGATTTTTCACTATCTGCAAAGACTAAACAGAGTATTGCGACTTTGTGCTTGTTTGTAAATAGAGAATGATCCAAAGAGAACCAATTCTAAAACAGTAAATGCTTGGACAACAATCAATCAAATGGAGAGACAAGGAGGTACGACGGATTACAACGGGGGTAAAGGCCTGCGTTAACTACCCTTCTGTATCTGCAAAGAGAGAGTACTAACAAAGGCAAAAGAGGGGAGGGGGGGGGGGGCAGCGTTCAAAGCACATCAGCGTGCATAAATACGAAAATGTTTTTATCTATCACGTACTTGACATTTTAAAGCTTTTCATATTTGCTATTAAAAAACCAATGAAATTCACAGAAAAAACCATAGGTTATAGTGGATATATAGTTAGGAATTTGCATTTACAAAACCTTGAAAATTCAATGAAAAAACCATAGGTTATAGGCCATATATAGTTAGGAATTAGCATTTACAAAACCTTATTTTACTCGCATAAAACCATTGAAATTCCATATATAGTTAGCTAACTATAAGCGCTAACTATATATCGCGCACCCGCAATCCACTGCTGATGATGTCACATATTACATCATTCATGACATGGTCAGTGACATCACTGATGACATCACTGATGACATCTCAAATGACATCACTGATGACAACTCAAATGATATCAATGATGACATCTCAAATGACATCACTGATGACAACTCAAATGACATCACTGATGACATCTCATTTGTCATCACTGATCACATCACTCATGTGATAATACAATGAACCTCTTCAGACTCTAATATAACCTTACATACACTCAGTATAAACAGACACTCACAGACTGTCACTCATCCATGGACTTACTCACACACCTAGTCAGTCATGCAAAGAATCAATCACACCTCCATTTCCTCAACTATACAGTTATACACATCTTACTTATTGAAACATATAATAACACATATTTACTCTCTTATATAATCCCTGATACAAGCTCACAGTGATCGATACAGCCACTCACACATTCACTGGCTCTTATGTTCAGTTATTTATATATCTCAACTCTCACATGTATTGTGTTTTACATACGTACTTACTTGCACATGTAGCAATGAGAAATCCATTCACTCACCAACACACCCATGCACAGTCAACCGCTCATATAGCTGTTTCCACATGCACTCTTGAACTCATACTCCTAGTGAATCAACTGCTTACACATCTATGCACAGAGTCACGCACCTCCCAGCCACCCACACACACACTCAGCCTCCCATTCAAATATTTGGGCAACCAATCAATAACCCATATGGCTACTCTTATAGCTACTGATCAACACATGCAGCAGCTTACACAACAACAAACATACTGATGCACGAATTAAGACAGTTTAGTCACTAACCCATGTACTCAGTGAGACACATTTAATCACTCACTCATACAGTCAGTCATGCACCTACTAAATTCTTCATCCAGACACTTATACATCCACTCATTCTTCAATATGTGAAACATATTTTAACTTTACAGAAACATACAGTCACTGGATGTTGTAATCAGTGATGTCATCAGTGATGTCACTGACCATGTCATGAATGATGTAATATGTGACATCATCAGCAGTGGATTGCGGGTGCGCGATATATAGTTAGCGCTTATAGTTAGCTAACTATATATGGAATTTCAATGGTTTTATGCGAGTAAAATAAGGTTTTGTAAATGCTAATTCCTAACTATATATGGCCTATAACCTATGGTTTTTTCATTGATATATATATATATATATATATATATATATATATATATATATATATATATATATATATATATATATATATATATATATATATATATATATATATATATATATATATATATATATATATACTGGCAGTCGCCAGTAGGTAGTTATAGTTAGGATCTACTTTCCATAGGAAATCCGCAACATTCTATTGGGAATAACTTTGGCGCCGGGGGACGAATCTTCGCAAATTTCTCAAAGAAGGTGGCCTGCTCCGCTCCTTCCCTGAAAATGTGGGGGGGATTTGTCAAGCAGGGGCCGAGATAAAAGGGGGGTCCCAAAACGTGTTTTCCCCATGTTAATTTCCATAGGGCGGTCAACCTCACTTTTAGCCCGACGGCTGAATGGATTTCCACCAAACTTGGCAAAATTGTAGGGACTGGTAGCCCGATGTGCCTTTGCTATGTCTCAAGATATGGGCTCCAGTGGTTTTTGAGTAATTTAGGTTCAAAAATATACATATATATCTATAGGCGCGCACCGGGCGCGCACCGAAAGCTGATTGGCTCTCGGGTGTCTGTAAACATTCGAAACAGTCCGGAGCGGCCGCCATCTTGTGTCTCGGTAGGATCGAGACACAAGGGGTGGCAAAAACAAAGGGCGTAATGACCATAAGGGGGCAGGGTAGACCCCCCCTGACTCGCTAGGTTTGATGTGGGGGCCATAAAAGGGCCCCGCGGGGCAAAACATTATTTATTTATTTTCGATTTGCGCGGGGGGAGCGCCCGGTATGCGCACCGGGGAACGTACCGGGTAGCGTAGCATGGGGAAAACCCAGTTTATTCACTGCGTCATCTCTACGACCCTTTCTTGCGTCAATACGCCCCTTTTGCATACATTACACCTGACGTAGGTATAATGTGGCGCAGGAGTTTACAAAGTGACGCATCTACCTAGATGCGTCACTTTGTAAATATAACTCAATAAGGTGCATGTTTTATGCTGCTGATGCGTCACAAAAAGTGACGTACCAGTGGCGTAAAAGTGACGCATGGCCTTATAATGAAGCCTTCAGTCTTCTACTCATGCGTCATATTAAATATATGACGTATTATGTCGGAAGTACTTACAGATACGTCAGTATTTCAGACGTATCTGTAAGCGCAAAAGTGATGCATTGCTGGAGTGTGTCCCAAAAATGATGCAACTCCAGCAATGCATCTTTTCTTACCCTTCCACACCCCCATTCCTTTTCAACATTTTCTTTGAATATCCACATTCCCCATGTTTACTCTCCTTCTCCTTACTTTCCTTCCCAACACTCACCTTCTTTCAGTCCCCCTACTTCACTTCCTTTCTCCTCTCATACCTTTCTGTTCTTTCTTACTCATTTTCCTTTCCATTATCAATGCACTCCACTTCACTTACTCTTTTTCATTTTTTTAAGAATATAGCTCTTTGATGAGAATTGGAGGTAGTTCTGAAAAGAACTTTTTTTTTTCTTCTTTTTTTCTTTTTTTAGAACAAAAACAAAAACAGGGAATGGAAACTGCTCAACAGGAGCAAAAAAAACAAAAAAAATTAGGGCTGGGAACGGCAGCGATGGTTCTCCAATGCTCGAACCATGAGCAGAACACTTTGCTCCCCAAAGGTAAGTAGCTGATCACAGTATCTGCATTTCAGGACGCCTTTGTTGAATGCAGGCTGAATGTTTGGAACCAGCTCTTGCGATCGCCCCCTCACTGAAGTAGTTGCTCCTCCGGTTGATGTAGAGGCCCTATCACTGGGAACCTCTTGTGCCAGAGCCCTGACACTTTCCCGGGCAAAATTCTGGGGGTGCTTCCTCTCCACATGGCGAAGCATTGTGGAGTTCCCAAAAGAATATTTCTTAGTGGGGTCACCCCGTGACAGGACTGTGTGACAGATCCTGCACTCCACTTTTGGAGCATTGACCTTCTTCTGGTCATCAGGTATGGAAAAAAAATTCCAGATGAAATGCTCTTTGACCTTCGGCTGAGGAGTCTCTTCATCAATGAATTCAGGCTCATCTTCACTGCTGGATGGTCTGGCAGCCATGATTATCCAAGAAAGATCCAAGAGCAAAAAGGCAGGTCTTTCAGTCACAAAAGTGAAAGAAGAAGTGAAGGAAATGGGTGGGGATTTCATTCTTTGTAAAAAAAACTGTTAGCAACCAATAAAAAGTGTTATTTTAAGGTCACATGACTTGACGCGCTGACGCTGCGCGCACCGGAGCGCTTCCGGGGGCGCATACGCGGTGCGAACGTAGGCGCTTCCGGGTCCGCATACGCGGCGCGAACGTAGGCGCTTCTGGGGGCGCTTACGCGGCGCGCCTAAGTGTTGTTTTGAAAGTTTCACGGAAATGCAAAATTATTTTCATTTCCTTATTCAAAAAAACTGCTTTTATATGTGTGGTACTAAATGTCTTGCGTTATTATTTACTTTTCATTCATATTTTTTTACACGAGCGCAAGTAGCTCTCTGGGTGCGCTTTCCGGAGAGCTTACCGGTGCGCGGACCCAGAGCGCCCCAAGAAAAAATGATTTCTTTTTTTTTTTTTAAATATTATGATAAAAAAAATAATACTAATTAATACTCACACAAAACAGCAAATTAAAAAAAATCGTAGGTTACAAACTCGATATAGAAAGGAATTAGCATTTAAAAAACCTATGAAATTCACTGAAAAAACCACAGGTTTCACACCAGTTATAGTTAGGAATTAGCATTTAAAAAACCTATTAAATTCACTGAAAAAACCATAAGTTTCACACCAGTTATAGTTACCTGGAAATTTTACTGAAATAAAATCATTGAAATTCCCACGTTATAGTTAGTTGGACTCACTATAACTTGCGCGCCTGCAATGCACTGCTGATGATGTCACATATTACATCACTCATGACATGGTCAGTGACATCACTCATGACATCACTGATGACACCATCCTTGTGACAGAGTGACAGACCTCCTTTCAGTGTAATGTAACCCTTGAAACACATATTCAAAAATAGAAACTAACATTTTCAAAAACATGGATACCCATACCAGTTACAACAACCAATTCAGTAATTCCGCCATCTATATACTCATTCACCAACAGTTCTATATAGTCACTCATACATATACTCACTCATCATATGAAGTGATACACCTATACATCCTGTTACACACCGACAGTCATCCAAAAGTTACTCACACACATACTCACACATGCAAATAAACTATTAAACATCCATTTATTTGCCTATACAGCTATACACACACTACCACCTTACTTCTAAGGAAACTTATACATACTTACTCTCTTAAACAATCACTTATAGAAACACATACTTATTTAAACAGGAACTCTTACAATCTCTCACTCTCACATTTACTCACTTATATACATCAATACTCACAGATACTAGATTAAAACATATGTAGTTACTGATAAAAACACTAGTGAGACAGTCATTCACTCACTAACACTCACATATTCGCACTCATCCACCCATACAGTCCTGCACATAATACAAACAGTGAGTCAGTCATTGATGCATCTATGTGCTAAGTAATACCCCCACCAAACCATACAGACACTCATACTGATACTAAAAAACATCTAATAACTCATATACACACACATGTAGCTACTCACCAACCCATGCAGCCACTTATACACAAAGTGAAACACTGATACAAACATTTAAATATTTAAACATTACTCGTTAATATATGTATTCACTAAGATACACTTCATAAGCCAGTTAACAAATCAATTTTTTTTTAAAACATCCATTTAGACACTCATTTAAACATTTATTCTTCCATCCACCTTTACAAATACATATATAAAACATATTTATTTTTCAGAAAGACACACATTCACTGGATGGTGTCATCAGTGATGTCATGAGTGATGTCACTGACGATGTCATGAGTGATGTAATATGTGACATCATCAGCAGTGCATTGCAGGCGCGCAAGTTATAGTGAGTCCAACTAACTATAACGTGGGAATTTCAATGGCTTTATGTCAGTAAAATTTCCAGGTAACTATAACTGGTGTGAAACCTATGGTTTTTTCAGTGAATATATATATATATATATATATATATATATCAATTCGAAAAGGAAAGCCCAATGTGGAAGAGCCGCACAACAGGTTACATCTGCAGTTTCTTTATTGGAAGTTTTGCAAAGCTCAGGAAAAGCACTCGTGTTGCAGAAATTCACCTTTCCATCCGACGCGTTTCATGCTGAGGACCTTATTTCAGGAAACAGGGGTCCTAAGGATTTAAATGTAGTAATAGAGTAATAATATAGACTTCAATCAGTACTATATGGTTTCAACACCCAGCCGGGCGTGAGTTTATTTAAGGAATGATGTAAATCTTGTTGGACCAAGAAGGACCAAAATCAGTGGTGAGATAGGGTACAGTCCTGTACCTATCCCAAAAGATTAGAAAAAACAGAACAAGGTTTAGGATAGAAGAAGAGAGAGAGTTTTTCAGGCAGGAAACAATTTTTGAGCCAGAGGGTGACTTGCAAATACAATAGAAATTTTCAACAAATTCACCCTGCAGTGTAAACAATTACAAGTATACATATTATATCATATGTTACACTGCATAGCGCGTCGACGTTTCGATCCCTAAAGGCTCATAATAAACTGGGACCATCATCAGGACAGTTTTACAATTTATACCTGCATTACAAATGCGAAAGCCTTTTTGGAATAATGTGGACCCTGATTGGTAGGGAAGTGGCTTGCGACTTTTTCAGCTATACTTGCTTTGAAGCTTATATTGCCCCATGGGGTTGGGAGTGTTTCTACCCGCCGAGTAAATTCAAAGCAGGTGCCAGATCCAGGGTGCAAGCGCTACTGGGATGTAGACGCATGCATTCCGAGGGTTTGTGGTTTAAACAGGAAGGGAATTGGTTCCTTTCGATTCGGTAATCCGGGTGCTTGCTGCGTGCGAATTAGCAGTGCAGGGGGAGATATGCCGGGATACGCCGTGTCGGGGGAAAGAATGGCACCCACGAGACTCCTGGTAGCTGAATTCGAGCCACGGCGGGGTGGGGTGAAGCGTAATGGACTTCTACCCCTTTCCTTGCAGCGCGGGTCCGCTGTGGATAGCATTTCATCAGGGACTCGGGTTTTCTAAGAAGCTGACGGCTCTCACTTTTAACACCTGACGATTGTTCAAGTCCGCCTCAGTGGGCGGCGCCACTCTCATGGCATCCTGGTACTTGTGGTGTTGTTTATTTCCCTTGTGGGTCGAGTGCCGTACTTACTTCAAATAAAAATATAGTATTACCCCAGTGGGTTACAGCAAAAGTCTATTCCTGGTGCTTGCATGTTCTTAAACTGCCAAAACCACTCCTGCTCCTTAACGCGGTTCCATGATGTTTGGCGCCGCAGGTCCGTGTATCACCGGCAGGGCTCTTCCGCGACCTAGGCTGGGCCGCTTAATATCAATTCGAAAAGGAAAGCCCAATGTGGAAGAGCTGCACAACAGGTTACATCTGCAGTTTCTTTATTGGAAGTTTTGCAAAGCTCAGGAAAAGCACTCGTGTTGCAGAAATTCACCTTTCCATCCGACGCGTTTCATGCTGAGGACAGCATTTCATCAGGGACTCGGGTTTTCTAAGAAGCTGACGGCTCTCACTTTTAACACCTGACGATTGTTCAAGTCCGCCTCAGTGGGCGGCGCCACTCTCATGGCATCCTGGTACTTGTGGTGTTGTTTATTTCCCTTGTGGGTCGAGTGCCGTACTTACTTCAAATAAAAATATAGTAATAGTATTTTTATTTGAAGTCATCATTGATGTCATTTGAGATGTCATCAGTGATGTCACTGACCATGTCATGAATGATGTAATATGTGACATCATCAGCAGCGGATTGCGGGTGCGCGAAATATAGTTAGTACAACTAACTATATAGGAGCAATTTCAATGGTTTTGTGTGAGGGAAATGTTCAGCTAAATATAACACCCCTAAAACTTATAGTTTTTTGAGTGAATTTCAAAGGTATTTTAAAAGCTAATTCCTAACTATATAAGGCCTGAAAACTATGGTTTTTTAATTGAATATATATATATATATATATATATATATATATATATATATATATATATATATATATATATATATATATATATATATATATATATATATATATATATATATATATATATATATATATATACATAGTGGGATTGATTGAATGCACATGAGGCTCCCCAGCAAGAAGGAGGAGGAGGAGCCCATAAAACATCACAAAAAAGGCAGATAGGCACTTTTGAAGACAGCACCTGACGAAGGCACACTCCGAAACCGGTTGTGCACATGATTCCGAATAAATTGCAGCCTCAGAAAGACCTGCTGTGTCCTTTTGTTGTCTTTAACCGCCAGAAAAAGAAAGTGATTTTATATATATATATATATATTCACTGAAAAAACCATAGGTATCACACCAGTTATAGTTAGCAGGAAGTTTTACTCGCATAAAACCATTGAAATTCCCACGTTATAGTTAGTTGGACTCACTATAACTTGCGCGTGCAATGCACTGCTGATGGCGTCACATATTACATCACTCATGACATGGTCAGTGACATCACTCATGACATCACTGATGACACTATCCAGTGAATGTGTGTCTTTCTGAAAAATACATATGTGTTATATTTGTATTTGTAAAGGTGGATGGAAGAATAAATGTTTAAATAAGTGTGTAAATGGATGTTTTTTTGATAAAATATTGATTGGTTAACTGGCTTATAAAGTGTATCTTAGTGAATACATATATTAGTGAGTAATGTTTAAGTATTTATATATATGTATTAGTGTTTCACTTTGTGTATAAGTGGCTGCATGGGTTGGTGAGTAGGTACATGTGTAGGTATAAGGGTTATTAGATGTTTTTTTAGTATCAGTATGAGTGTTTGTATGGTTTGGTGGGGGTATTACTTATCACATAGATGCATGAATGACTAACTCTCTCTTTGCATGTGCTTTGAAAACAGCATATGTGCAGGACTGTATGGGTGGATGAGTGTGTATATGTGTGTGTTAGTGAGTGAATGACTGTCTCACTAGTGTCTTTATCAGTAACTACATATGTTTTAATCTAGTGTATGTGAGTATTGATGTATATAAGTGAGTATATGTGAAAGCGAGATATTGAAAGAGTTCCTGTTTAAATTATTATGTGTTTCTATAAGTGATTGTTTAAGAGAGTAAGTATGTGTAAGTTTCCTTAGAAGTAAGGTGGTAGTGTGTGTATAGCTGTATATGCAAATAAATGGATGTTCTATAGTTTACTTGCATGTGTGAGTATGTGTGAGAGTAACTTTTGGATGACTGTCGGTGTGTAACTGGATGTATAGGTGAATCACTACATATGATGAGTGAGTATATGTATGAGTGATTATATAGAACTGTTGGTGAATGAGTGGATATGTATATAGATGGTGGAATTATTGAATTGGTTGTTGTAACTGGTATGGGTATGTCCATTTTTTTGAACATTTTAATTTCTATTTTTCAATATGTGTTTCTTGGGTTACATTACAGTGAAAGGAGGTCTGTCACTCTGTCACAAAGATGGTTTCATCAGTGATGTCATGAGTGATGTCACTGACCATGTCATGAGTGATGTAATATGTGACGTCATCAGCAGTGCATTGCACGCGCAAGTTATAGTGAGTCCAACTAACTATAACGCGGGAATTTCAATGGTTTTATGTGAGTAAAACTTCCTGCTAACTATAACTGGTGTGAAACCTATGGTTTTTTCAGTGAATTTAATAGGTTTTTTAAATGCTAATTCCTAACTATAACTGGTGTGAAACCTATGGTTTTTTCAGTGAATTTCATAGGTTTTTTAAATGCTAATTCCTAACTATAACTGGTGTGAAACCTATGGTTTTTTTCAGTGAATTTCATAGGTTTTTTAAATGCTAATTCCTAACTATAACTGGTGTGAAACCTATGTTTTTTTCAGTGAATTTCATAGGTTTTTTAAATGCTAACTCCTAACTATATATAGAGCCTCAAAACTCTGAAATGTAATATTTTGTTATAATGAATCCTATATTGTATACTTATATAATATATATATATATATTTTTTTTTTTTTACCTTGGTGCGCTCCCGGTGCGCGCCCCGGTGTGTGCACCGGAAAGCGCATTTTTTTGACGCGACCCGGGGCACGCACCGGTTAGCGTCCCGTTAGCGCTATTGCCGCCAACGAAAACATGATCGTGACGTATCGCGTAGCCGTGTCCGCGTGATACGCACGGCGTAAGCGCACCCGGAAGCACTCGAGCGAATACGATCGCGCAACATAAACATCCGACGCGCTTACGCGACCCGGGGCGCGTCGCGTAAGCGCGTCGGGTCATGTGACCTGAAAATAACACTTTTTATTGGTGCAGAACAGTTTTGATTTCATAATGATGAAAGCCCGGGTCATGTGACCTGAAAATAACACTTTTCATTGGTTCAGGACAGTTTATTTTTCCAAATGATGAAAGACCCCACCTTTTTTCCTTATTCTGACTTTGTCCTTTGACTGAGGAAGGCCTGTTTGAACATCTTTGTGAAATATTTTGTACTTTAAAATGGCTACAGTAGCAGCAGCAGCTGTAGCATCTCAGCCACCACCACCAAAAGGACCACCACAACATTACATTGGTGGTCAAGAAGAGGAGGAGGAGGAAGAGGAGGAGGAGGAGGGGAGAAGATGGCTGCAAGAAGACAATACCCCATACAAACCAAGGCAGCACATTGTATGCAAGTTTTTTCTATACCAGAGGGCAAGAAGAAAGTCAATGCGCCCAAGGTGGCTTGCCTAATCTGTGGCATGGAACTTTCAAGGGGTAACCCAAACAAAAAATATTCTTTTGGTAATAATACCATGATTAGACACATGCAGCGCAAGCATCCGAAAAACTATTCTGCTGCAGAGATGAGAGAACTGGCCAGTAACCCTCCCCAATCTTCAACCTTCACCTCCAAAAGAAAGCAACCCACTCCATCAGGACCAGAGACAAGGAAGACAATCCCTTGCATACAACCACGGTTTTGGGAATTCTGAATGACATGTATTTTTTGTGGTAAGACCATCTCCTATGGTGAACAGAGCATAAAGCTAATCCTCCTTGCTGGTGACAACCACAATTGCCCCAAAAAACCCTAATTTTTTCCTGATTTTTTTTTTGCTCCAGTTGAGCCATTTTGAATTCCCTGCTTTTTGTTTCTCCCCATAAAAATAACAAAAAAAATATAAAATAGTTCATAAAAGCCAAAAAAAGTACAAAATGTTCAAAAAACATAAAACAAATATAAAACAACAAAAAGAAGAAAAAAACAGTTCTTTTTAGAACTACCTCCAATTTATAAAAAAAGGCTACATTTTTTAAAAACTCTGTCATTCTTTTTTCCCAATGGTATGCTCCCCGGTCCGCTCCCCGGTGCGCTTACCGGGCGCTCCCCCGCGCAGATCGAAAAAAAAGAAAAAAATGTTGTCCCGCGGGGCCCTTTTATGGCCCCCACATCAAACCTAGGGGATGAAGGGGGGTCTACTATGCCCCCTTATGGTCATTTCCCCTTTTGTTTTTGCCTCCTCTTGTGTCTCGATCTTACCGAGACACAAGATGGTGGCTGCTCCGGACTGTTTAGAATGTTTACAGACACCCGAGAGCCAATCAGCTTTCCGTGCGCAAGTCGCGTAGTGCGCCCGAAGCGCTCCCCTGTGCGCGTACCGGAGCGCGGCCATAGATATATATTTTTTTGAACCTAAATTACTCAAAACCCACTGGAGCACATATCTTGAGACATAGCAAAGGCACATCGGGCTACCAGTCCCTACAATTTTGCCAAGTTTGGTGGATATCCATTCAGCCGTTCGGGCTAAAAGTGAGGTCGACCGCCCTATGGAAATTAACATGGGGAAAACACGTTTTGGGACCCCCTTTTTATCTTGGCCCCCGCTTGACGAATCCCCCCCAAACTTTCAAGGAAGGACCGAAGCGCTGCGAGGCAAATTTGAGGACATTTTCAGGCAAATTCCTCAACCGGCGCCAAAGTTATTCCCAATATATATATATATTACCTACTGGCAAAAATTGCCGCCACCTGAAGCCAAGCATCCATACCCGCGGTGCTGACGAAGGCTCACAAGAAGCCGAAATGCATTCGCCCACAAGCGGGTGATGCCGGATGCGAGTTTCTTTTGCCTGCCACAGAAGAATAAAGTCTGTTTCCACCCTTTCCCCTCGTGTTGGCCTCTTCACTGTCCTAGATGGAGGAGGTGACGGAAAGTATATTGTAAGCGCGGTTTCCAGCACTGCGCTAAGAGGTCCCCGTCTCTACAAGTTGGCCCTGACCTGCTGGTTGCCGCTTCTGCGACGTTTGGAACTGCCCGGGGTACCGGGATTTGCCAGGGCCCACCTCCTGATCTGGGTGAAGTTACAGCGATGTTGGAGTCACTCAGCTCCACGTTGGGCATCAAAGCCCCCGCTTAATGGACATCGGATTCATGATGGTTGAGACGGTGAGGGGACTGGAGGAGACGGCTTGTTCGACGGTGTCAGGATGTGAAGTTCCTCTCATCCACACAGCGTTTTTCCTACCCCAGCGCAATATCGGCCCACATAAAGCACGAGAACTGCATGCTGGGTCTGGTAGTCGCTGGACATATTGCGGCTTACCAAAGACAATTGCGATTGGTATTGGAGACAAATGGGGCGGTATCAGCGCTGGACCTATCAGGTGGGGCGTGACAGTATGTTAGTAAAAATTGCCGCCACCTGAAGCCAAGCATCTATACCCGCGGCGCGGACGAAGGCTCACAAGAACCCGAAATGCATTCGCCCACAAGCGGGTGATGCCGGATGCGAGTTTCTTTTGCCTGCCACAGAAGAATAAAGTCTGTTTCCACCCTTTCCCCTCGTGTTGGCCTCTTCACTGTCCTAGATGGAGGAGGTGACGGAAAGTATATTGTAAGCGCGGTTTCCAGCACTGCGCCAAGAGGTCCCCGTCTCTACAAGTTGGCCCTGACCTGCTGGTTGCCGCTTCTGCGTTGTTTGGAACTGCCCGGGGTACCGGGATTTGCCAGGGCCCACCTCCTGATCTGGGTGAAGTTACAGCGGTGTTGGAGTCACTCAGCTCCACGTTGGGCATCAAAGCCCCCGCTTAATGGACATCGGATTCATGAGGGTTGAGACGGTGAGGGGACTGGAGGAGACGGCTTGTTCGACGGTGTCAGGGTGTGAAGTTCCTCTCATCCACACAGCGTTTTTCCTACCCCAGCGCAACATCGGCCCACATAAAGCACGAGAACTGCATGCTGGGTCTGGTAGTCGCTGGACAAATTGCGGCTTACCAAAGACAATTGCGATTGGTATTGGAGCTAAATGGGGCAGTAACAGCGCTGGACCTATAGAGGTGGGGCGTGACTGTATGTTAGTAAAAATTGCCGCCACCTGAAGCCAAGCATCTATACCCGCGGCGCTGACGAAGGCTCACAAGAAGCCAAAATGCATTCGCCCACAAGCGGGTGATGCCGGATGCGAGTTTCTTTTGCCTGCCACAGAAGAATAAAGTCTGTTTCCACCCTTTCCCCTCGTGTTGGCCTCTTCACTGTCCTAGATGGAGGAGGTGACGGAAAGTATATTGTAAGCGCGGTTTCCAGCACTGCGCCAAGAGGTCCCCGTCGCTACAAGTTGGCCCTGACCTGCTGGTTGCCGCTTCTGCGACGTTTGGAACTGCCCGGGGTACCGGGATTTGCCAGGGCCCACCTCCTGATCTGGGTGAAGTTACAGCGGTGTTGGAGTCACTCAGCTCCACGTTGGGCATCAAAGCCCCCGATTAATGGACATTGGATTCATGATGGTTGAGACAGTGAGGGGACTGGAGGAGACGGCTTGTTCGACGGTGTCAGGGTGTGAAGTTCCTCTAATCCACACAGCGTTTTTCCTACCCCAGCGCAACATCGGCCCACATAAAGCACGAGAACTGCATGCTGGGTCTGGTAGTCGCTGGACATATTGCGGCTTACCAAAGACAATTGCGATTGGTATTGGAGCCAAATGGGGCGGTAACAGCGCCGGACCTATCAGGTGGGGCGTGACAGTATGTTAGTAAAAATTGCCGCCACCTGAAGCCAAGCATCTATACACGCGGCGCTGACGAAGGCTCACAAGAAGCCGAAATGCATTCGCCCACAAGCGGGTGATGCCGGATGCGAGTTTCTTTTGCCTGCCACAGAAGAATAAAGTCTGTTTCCACCCTTTCCCCTCGTGTTGGCCTCTTCACTGTCCTAGATGGAGGAGGTGACGGAAAGTATATTGTAAGCGCGGTTTCCAGCACTGCGCCAAGAGGTCCCCGTCTCTACAAGTTGGCCCTGACCTGCTGGTTGCCGCTTCTGCGACGTTTGGAACTGTCCGGGGTACCGGGATTTGCCAGGGCCCACCTCCTGAACTGGGTGAAGTTACAGCGGTGTTGGAGTCACTCAGCTCCACGTTGGGCATCAAAGCCCCCGCTTAATGGACATCGGATTCATGATGGTTGAGACGGTGAGGGGACTGGAGGAGACGGCTTGTTCGACGGTGTCAGGGTGTGAAGTTCCTCTCATCCACACAGCGTTTTTCCTACCCCAGGGCAACATCGGCCCACATAAAGCACGAGAAGTGCATGCTGGGTCTGGTAGTCGCTGGACATATTGCGGCTTACCAAAGACAATTGCGATTGGTATTGGAGAAAAATGGGGCGGTAACAGTGCTGGACCTATCAGGTGGGGCGTGACAGTATGTTAGTAAAAATTGCCGCCACCTGAAGCCAAGCATCTATACCCGCGGCGCTGACGAAGGCTCACAAGAAGCCGAAATGCATTCGCCCACAAGCGGGTGATGCCGGATGCGAGTTTCTTTTGCCTGCCACAGAAGAATAAAGTCTGTTTCCACCCTTTCCCCTCGTGTTGGCCTCTTCACTGTCCTAGATGGAGGAGGTGACGGAAAGTATATTGTAAGCGCGGTTTCCAGCACTGCGCCAAGAGGTCCCCGTCTCTACAAGTTGGCCCTGACCTGCTGGTTGCCGCTTCTGCGACGTTTGGAACTGCCCGGGGTACCGGGATTTGCCATGGCCCACCTCCTGATCTGGGTGAAGTTACAGCGGTGTTGGAGTCACTCAGCTCCACGTTGGGCATCAAAGCCCCCGCTTAATGGACATCGGATTCATGATGGTTGAGACGGTGAGGGGACTGGAGGAGACGGCTTGTTCGACGGTGTCAGGTTGTGAAGTTCCTCTCATCCTCACAGCGTTTTTCCTACCCCAGCGCAACATCGGCCCACATAAAGCACGAGAACTGCATGCTGGGTCTGGTAGTCGCTGGACATATTGCGGCTTACCAAAGACAATTGCGATTGGTATTGGAGCCAAATGGGGCGGTAACAGCGCTGGACCTATCAGGTGGGGCGTGACAGTATGTTAGTAAAAATTGCCGCCACCTGAAGCCAAGCATCTATACCCGCGGCGCTGACGAAGGCTCACAAGAAGCCGAAATGCATTCGCCCACAAGCGGGTGATGCCGGATGCGAGTTTCTTTTGCCTGCCACAGAAGAATAAAGTCTGTTTCCACCCTTTCCCCTCGTGTTGGCCTCTTCACTGTCCTAGATGGAGGAGGTGACGGAAAGTATATTGTAAGCGCGGTTTCCAGCACTGTGCCAAGAGGTCCCCGTCTCTACAAGTTGGCCCTGACCTGCTGGTTGCCGCTTCTGCGACGTTTGGAACTGCCCGGGGTACCGGGATTTGCCAGGGCCCACCTCCTGATCTGGGTGAAGTTACAGCGGTGTTGGAGTCACTCAGCTCCACGTTGGGCATCAAAGCCCCCGATTAATGGACATTGGATTCATGATGGTTGAGACAGTGAGGGGACTGGAGGAGACGGCTTGTTCGACGGTGTCAGGGTGTGAAGTTCCTCTAATCCACACAGCGTTTTTCCTACCCCAGCGCAACATCGGCCCACATAAAGCACGAGAACTGCATGCTGGGTCTGGTAGTCGCTGGACATATTGCGGCTTACCAAAGACAATTGCGATTGGTATTGGAGCCAAATGGGGCGGTAACAGCGCTGGACCTATCAGGTGGGGCGTGACAGTATGTTAGTAAAAATTGCCGCCACCTGAAGCCAAGCATCTATACACGCGGCGCTGACGAAGGCTCACAAGAAGCCGAAATGCATTCGCCCACAAGCGGGTGATGCCGGATGCGAGTTTCTTTTGCCTGCCACAGAAGAATAAAGTCTGTTTCCACCCTTTCCCCTCGTGTTGGCCTCTTCACTGTCCTAGATGGAGGAGGTGACGGAAAGTATATTGTAAGCGCGGTTTCCAGCACTGCACCAAGAGGTCCCCGTCTCTACAAGTTGGCCCTGACCTGCTGGTTGCCGCTTCTGCGACGTTTGGAACTGTCCGGGGTACCGGGATTTGCCAGGGCCCACCTCCTGAACTGGGTGAAGTTACAGCGGTGTTGGAGTCACTCAGCTCCACGTTGGGCATCAAAGACCCCGCTTAATGGACATCGGATTCATGATGGTTGAGACGGTGAGGGGACTGGAGGAGACGGCTTGTTCGACGGTGTCAGGTTGTGAAGTTCCTCTCATCCACACAGCGTTTTTCCTACCCCAGCGCAACATCGGCCCACATAAAGCACGAGAAGTGCATGCTGGGTCTGGTAGTCGCTGGACATATTGCGGCTTACCAAAGACAATTGCGATTGGTATTGGAGAAAAATGGGGCGGTAACAGCGCTGGACCTATCAGGTGGGGCGTGACAGTATGTTAGTAAAAATTGCCGCCACCTGAAGCCAAGCATCTATACCCGCGGCGCTGACGAAGGCTCACAAGAAGCCGAAATGCATTCGCCCACAAGCGGGTGATGCCGGATGCGAGTTTCTTTTGCCTGCCACAGAAGAATAAAGTCTGTTTCCACCCTTTCCCCTTGTGTTGGCCTCTTCACTGTCCTAGATGGAGGAGGTGACGGAAAGTATATTGTAAGCGCGGTTTCCAGCACTGCGCCAAGAGGTCCCCGTCTCTACAAGTTGGCCCTGACCTGCTGGTTGCCGCTTCTGCGACGTTTGGAACTGCCCGGGGTACCGGGATTTGCCAGGGCCCACCTCCTGATCTGGGTGAAGTTACAGCGGTGTTGGAGTCACTCAGCTCCACGTTGGGCATCAAAGCCCCCGCTTAATGGACATCGGATTCATGATGGTTGAGACGGTGAGGGGACTGGAGGAGACGGCTTGTTCGACGGTGTCAGGTTGTGAAGTTCCTCTCATCCACACAGCGTTTTTCCTACCCCAGCGCAACATCGGCCCACATAAAGCACGAGAACTGCATGCTGGGTCTGGTAGTCGCTGGACATCTTGCGGCTTACCAAAGACAATTGCGATTGGTATTGGAGAAAAATGGGGCGGTAACATCGCTGGACCTATCAGGTGGGGCGTGACAGTATGTTAGTAAAAGTTGCCGCCACCTGAAGCCAAGCATCTATACCCGCGGCGCTGACGAAGGCTCACAAGAAGCCAAAATACATTCGCCCACAAGCGGGTGATTCCGGATGCAAGTTTCTTTTGCCTGCCACAGAAGAATAAAGTCTGTTTCCACCCTTTCCCCTCGTGTTGGCCTCTTCACTGTCCTAGATGGAGGAGGTGACGGAAAGTATATATATATATATATATATATATATATATATATATATATATATATATATATATATATATATATATATATATATATATATATATATATATATATATATATATATATATATATATATATATATATATATATTCCCTACTGGCGGTCGCCAGTAGGTATATATGGTTAGGATTTTTTCTCCATGGGACTTTTGAAAATTCTATGTCTAATAACTTTGGCGTTTGTGGACGGAATCGGCTGAAAGTTTCAGGAAAATGGCACAGTTTGTTTCTGAGCAGCCCCTGAAAATTTGGGGGGGTTTCGTCAAGGGGGGCCGAGAAAAAAGGGGGGTCCCAAAACACGTTTTTAACATTGAGTTTTCCATAGGGCGTTTGGCCTCACTTTTAGCTCGAACGGCTAAATGGATTTGCACGAAACTTGGCAAAATTGTAGGGACTGTTAGCCCGATGTGCCTTTGCTGGGTCTCAATATATGTGCTCCAGTGGATTTTGAGAAATTAATGTTTTAAAAAACAGATATATCTGTGACAGCGTCCCGGGTAGCGCTCTGGTTCGCTATCTTTTCGCGTAATGGAGCTTTGCGAAGCGAAGCTGATTGGCTCTCCGGTGTCTGTCAATATTCTAAACAGTCCGGAGCGGCCGCCATCTTGTCTCTCGGTAGGATCGAGAGACAAGAAGAGGAGAAAAACGAAGGGGGAATTTAATGAAAGGGGGCAAGGTAGACCCTTCTTGACCCCCTAGGAATGATGTTGGGGTTATTAAAGGGTCCCGTGGGGCAAATAAAAAAAATTAGATTTTTTGCGGTAGAAGCGCTTTCCGGTTCGCGAACCGGGTAGCGAATCGGGACGCGAAACGGGAAATCGCCATTTTGTGTGTCGTTTTAATTAAATTACAAGATGGAGGAAAAACAATGTGAGAAATGGGTATAAGGGGGTACGGGAGACGTATCCTGACCCCCTATGTTTTCTGAGGGTGGCTGAGGATGCTCATATATATTGATACTTGTCTTCCAGCGGCTGCGCGTGAGCGTTTTTTTGTTTTTTTTTGCTGCGTGACGTCTGTTAACGTTCGATTCGAAGGAAATCATGAAGTGTTGACCGCCATTTTGACACTGCGAGTAAATATATTGTTAAAAATAATTGTTATAAATTAATCCGTATTGATAAACATTGTCTGCGCCATCTTGCTTTTTTTTCCAATGCCACACTTTTGTCGTGCACGGCAGCCATTTTAGATGCTTTGACCAGACCCACTGTCTGCACGACGCCGATCGTGACGTCTGTTAACGTTCGATTCGAAGGAAATCAGGAAGTGTTGACCACCATTTTGACACTGCGAGTAAATATATTGTTAAAAATAATTGTTATAAATTAATCCGTATCGATAAACATTGTCTGCGCCATCTTGCTTTTTTTCCAATGCCACACTTTTGTCGTAAACGGCAGCCATTTTAGATGCCTTGACCAGACCCACTCTCTGCACGCCGCCGATCCTCAGCATGGCTCCCCACCCTCGCAAGTATCTCCCCCATGCATTGGTCACCCCCGCTCTCTCTCTTATGCATGGGCCATAAATCTCCCCCCATCTGCGCTGCTCTTCCCTGAGAATCAAACCCTGTGACCGCCCGACGCCTCCCTTTCACCCTATTCACTACGGCACCCTCTGACACTCCTCTTCCTTTGTGTCTGATTGTCCAGGCCGGTCTCAGGCTATCACCTAGCCCTGCGGATGTAGTTTATGGCCTCAACTGTAAAGAATCACCCCTCTTCAAAGGAGTTACAGTAGATCAAGGCCCCCACCCCATGAGATCCGTCACACCACACGCGTTCCTACTATCTGATAACGATCCTGTATTGTGATTGGGGAGGTGATTCTCACTGTGAGGGTGTGTGGGTCTGAGCCTGAAAAGGAAGATTCCAGGGATGCCTTTTTGTACATCAAAAACTTCACAATTATGTGTCACATTAAAAATATATAGCACTCCAACAAAGTAGTAGGATTATAACACTTTAATACCTTATAAATATATACAAAGCACCAAAAACAGTAAACACGTTAAAAAAAAAATTTAAACACAGCAACAATGGTCAGTAGCGGTCTGTTGTGCGAATAGTCCGAAGGCAGCACAACGCGCCGAGATCTGGACGGCACCCCCTTGCCATTCAGCGGTTTTCTGCCAGCTTTTCCTGCACTGTGTCTTGTCAGTAGTGGTCTGTTGTGCGAATAGTCCGAAGGCAGCACAACGCTCCGAGATCTGGACGGCACCCAGGTGATGTCCTTTACTTGCCGCACTGGTTTTGGCATCCTACAATGCTGCACCGAAAAATGGCGTGGGGCGCCCCGGGGGGGGGGGGGAGGCGGCGTGAACGGGCCTCCCCAGGGGGAGGTTCGTTTCAGTCACCAATCAGCAGTTTTCCGCCCGCTTTTGCTGCACTGTGCCTCATCCGCCATTTAGCTGTTTACCGCCCGCTCTTGCGGCTACAGCGTCTCGCTCACCATGTAGTTGAATTGCGCCCACTCTTGCGGTGCAGCGATAGGCGGCTGCCACAGGACTCTTAATATGGCGGCCGGCTCTTCGGATTTGGGCCTGGTCCACTAAAATGGCCCTGGGACACCTTGGAACTCGGACGCTTGTCTGCTAGGGCTTGGGCCCCATTCTCGAAAGCGTCCCCTCAGCCTTGAAGATTCTACAAAAGTCTTGGGGGCCCCCGACTCCCGCAGGCTTCCGGTGGGGAGCGGCTGCCATGATTGCTTGCGGAATGGCCACAACGGAGCTACGGGATGGTGGTGCTCTCATGCTGACGCCAGCTTCAGTCTAAAACATCCAGAAACACTGTAAACTATCAATTTGATGACTTCCAGTGGAGCCTCAACGTGACCCGGTAGGGAATATATTGCCCTCCCCTTTTTTGAGTGATGGTTCTTGTTGCCTGTCCCCTCTGTTGTCATCTAACGGAACCTTTTTGGATTGCCGAGTGAGAAAAAAAAAGGTGGGGCTTTCATCGTTTGAGAAAAAAAAATGTTTCAATCCAATGAAAAGTGTTATTTTTAGGTCATATGATCAAGCATTTCATCATTAGGAAACCAAAAGTAAAATGAACCAATGAAAAGTTTTATAAACAAGTCACATGACCTGTTATGCGGCTTTGGGCTATAAAAAGCCTACAAAATCCGTTGGTCTGTGAGGCGGCGTCAGTAGCGGACCGATGTGCGAATAGGCCGAAGGCAGCACAACGCGTTTAGATCCGGATGGCACCGAGGTGGTGTCCAGCAAGTTGCTGCACTGGTGTGGCTATCCTACAATGCTGTGCCGAAATACGGCGTGGGGTGCCCGGGGGGGGGAGGCGGCGCAAACGGCCCTCTCCCGCCTCCCCAGGTGGAGGCACCTCATGTGCAGTGCGGCGCCCTTTGCCTTTTCACTCGCCGTTCAGCAGAGTTGCGGCCGCACTTGCGGTACAGTGACTCACCCGCCATCCAGCTGTTTTCCTCCCACTCTTGCGGTACAGCGACTCGAACCGATGTGCAAATAGGCCGAAGGCAGCACAACGCGTTGAGATCCGGATGGCACCGAGGTGGTGTCCAGCAAGTTGCCGCACTGGTGTGGCTATCCTACAATGCTGCGCCGAAAGACGGCGTGGGGTGCCCGGGGGGGGGGGGAGGTGGCGCAAACGGCCCTCTCCCGCCTCCCCAGGTGGAGGCACCTCATCTGCAGTGGGGCGCCCCTTAGCGTTTCACTCGCCTTCCAGCTGCATTGCGCCCGCTCTTGCGGCACAGTGCCTCACCCCCTATCCAGCTGAGTTGCGTTTACTTTTGCGGTGCAGCGAAAGGCGGCTGCAACAAGACTTTCAAAATGGCGGCCGGCTCTTTGGATTTGGGCCTGGTCCACTAAAATGGCCCTGGGACACCTTGGAACTCGGACGCTTGCCTGCTAGGGCATGGGCCCCATTCACGAAAGCGTCCCCTCTTTTGACTGATTTTTCTTGTTGCCTATCTCTTCTGTTGTCATTTAACGGAACCTTTTTGGACTGCCGAAAGGGGTTCTGGTCCGACCGCTGGTTGGTGGAGACATTTTGACTATATCCTGGACCTGCCCGGCCTTGCCCAAAATGGCGCCGGTATAAATGGGACTCGTAACTCCTTCTTGTGTACTGGTTGTCCAACCTTGATATCACGAGATACATATGCAGTTTTGAAGCACATGGCGGGCGGGGACGAGTACTGATTGAACATTTGGACATCCCTATTGATATTAAGTTCTGATGTGTTATTTATTACTGTACTATTGAAAGTTCGAATTAACGTCACCCATGGTACTTGCCCGCAAATGTATATCTAGATAATTTTATTGTAACTGGCCCTGTCGTACTTTAATTATAAAATGTACGTCCATCGATTCCGCAACTGTTAGACACCTTACTTCTTGCAACCTAATGGCCCGCCCGTTACGTTCTTCTACGGTGTAAATGTCCCCTCATCATATACGATTACAGTTTGCTCCGTGGCCGGCCCACGTGGTTATAGGCCCGTATTTGTATACTGACATTTTCACAATAAAGGTTTTTAAAACAAAACATGGTAGTAGTACCTTTTTTGGTAAAGTTTTGAACGATGACGGTTAAAAGGTATAATACGCAGGATACCAGTAAAGATAAATGGTCAAGGGCTGTTGTGTTTTCCACTCCTGCAACATAAAGTGATCGATAAGAATCCGATATTCATGCCTATCAGCGACTAAGACAGCAGGCCGAGCCTCTTTTGCTCAACGGCTCCCTCATGGGACGAAGAAACGCCCTTTTTCTCGAAATAGGAATATTTTACTTGCAGGACAGTTGTAAATTTCCCGGGAAAATACATTAGCCTGGAACATTGTTAGTGATAAACTGTAAATGCATCTGGGTCCTTTGGTTTACAAGTCAGAGCGAGAAAAAAAAAGGTGGGGCTTTCATCATTTGGGAAAAAAAATGTTCGAAAGCAATGAAAAGCGTTATTTTTAGGTCATATGACCAAGCCTTTCATCATTAGAATAACAAAAGTAAAATGAACCAATGAAAAGTTTTATTAACAAGTCACATGACCTGTTATGCTTACGTTACGCGCTGCGCGCCTCGCTCTGGATCGTTTCCGGGAAGCTGCGCCTTGCGCACCGGAGCACTTCCGGGTGCGCTAACGGGCGCGTCATATGACGCATTACGCGACAACGCAGGTCCAGAATATAGTCAAAATGTCTCCACCAACCAGCGGTCGGCATACAACCCCTTTCAGCACTCCAAAAAGTTCTGTTAACTGACAAGAGAAGGGACAGGCAACAAGAACAATCAGTCAAAGAGGGGAGGGCAAGTTCTTCTCTACCGGGTCACGTTGGGGCTCCACCGGAACTGATCGAATTGGTAGTCTACAGTGTTTCTGGATGTTTCAGATTGAAGCTGGCGTCAGCATGAGAGCACCCCGTGGCTACGTCGTGGCAATCATGGCAGTCGCTCGCCACCGGAAGTCTGCGGGAGTCGGGGGCCCCGGTGACTTTTGTAAAATCTTCAAGGCTGAGGGGAGGCTTTTGGGAATGGGGTCCATGCCCTAGCAGTCAAGCGTCCGAGTTCCAAGGTGTCCCAGGGCCATTTTAGTGGACTAGGCCTAAATCCGAAGAGCCGGACGCCATTTTGAGAGTCCTGTTGCAGCCGCCTATTGCTGCACCGCAAGAGTGGGCGCAATTCAAGTGGATGGTGGGCGAGACGCTGTAGCCGCAAGAGCGGGCGCAACTCAGCTGGTTGCGTGAAGCGCTGGGTTGTACCTGAGAAACCGCCACCTGGGGAGGTGGGGGAGGCTCGTTCGCGCCGCCTCTCCCTTCTAGTGCATCCCACGCCGTCTCCTGGCGCAGGAATATGTGGTGGTCGGACTAGGGCACCGCAGGACGTGTCTTCAGGTCAAACGGATTGTGGGACAATGTTCAGAATGGAAGAGTCACCAAAAGGCAAAAAGTTCCACTTGACCCCGGGAGCCGGCCGCCTATGTTGGGGGTGATCTCAGGCCACACCAGGGCAACAAGACTTGGGGAGGGGGTCGGTGCCATCACACCGCCCCTCGGGGGCCTCCGTCAAGCGGTTCAGGGAGGCACCGCATCACATTGATTTCCAATGCAGTCAGGTCCACAAACAGCCCCCACTTACTTTGAGAATAGTGAAGCTGCAGCAGGTGCAAATAAACTTCAGACAGTGTTACAAGCGCTGCTCGGAACCCTCAACTATGGCACCCAACATCCAGGACTTATGCCATTTGTGCAAGGCAGTGACATCGAAGTAACTCAGGGACCAAGGAACATACCATATCCAGAGTCCTTCCCACAGCGTCTGCCTTCCTTGTTACCTAGTTATGGTTCTTTCACTCCCACTCCAGGCTTTTAGTCTGTGGATGGAAAACCATGAACCTACACTCACGTATGAAAATGTTACTATTGATGCTTGACTGAGGCCAAGGAGATCAGAGTGCATGAGTCTCATGCTCGATCGATTGAGCTAGCCGGATCAGGCAACAAAAAGGCGGCATCAGCAAGGCATCCTCACACACAATTTGTCGGACATCAGCTCTGGATGTACTGGGGACGAGTCTTGGCGCATGGTGTCGTCCCCGGGCAATTTGCACAACGGTTCTCCACCCCTAGGCCGCCAGCTATGCTACCTCGACAGGAATAGTGATGGATGTTGCAGCAGGCTGCCATGTAAATAGTTATTTAAAAAAAACGTTTTACCCTGTTACTTTGCTGGTGTGTTGTATATATTTATAATATTTGCATAGGGTTTGTCGTTATTTTGGGTGGGGTGGGTGGCGGAGCCGAGCTGTCTTGCAGCCATCATGGTGTCGAGCTCAGTTCATGTCACTAGTTTCGTATTTCTCATGAGGGGTTGTTCCTAATGTTTCTATTTTAGCGAGGTCAAAAAGAGATCCCATTAGTGGCCTACTGATTTTGCTTGATTCCTTTGTTTTTTTAAACGATTTTTCACTATCTGCAAAGACTAAACAGAGTATTGCGACTCTGTGCTTGTTTGTAAATAGAGAATGAACAAAGAGAACCAATTCTAAAACAGTAAATGCTTGGATAATAATCAATGAAATGGAGAGAGAAGCAGGCACGACGGATTACAACGGGGGCAAAGGCCTGCGTTACCTACCCTTCACTATCTGCAAAGACAGAATACTCCTTAAAGAAAAGAGGAGGGGGGGGCAGCGTTCAAAGCACATCAGCGTGCATAAACACTAAAATGTTTTTATCTATCACGTACTTGACATTTTAAAGCTTTTCATATTTGCTATTAAAAAACCATTGAAATTCACTGAAAAAACCATAGGTTATAGACCATATATAGTTAGGAATTAGCATTTACAAAATCTTGAAAATTCACTGAAAAAACCATTGGTTATAGACCATATATAGTTAGGGATTAGCATTTACAAAACCTTATTTTACTCGCACAAAACCATTGAAATTCGCATATATAGTTAGTTGCACTAACTATATATCGCGCACCTGCAATCCACTGCTGATCATGTCACATATTACATAATTCATGACATGGTCAGTGACATCACTGATGACACTGACCATGTCATGAATTATGTAATATGTGACATGATCAGCAGTGGATTGCGGGTGCGTGATATATAGTTAGTGCAACTAACTATATATGCGAATTTCAATGGTTTCGTGCGAGTAAAATAAGGTTTTGTAAATGCTAATCCCTAACTATATATGGTCTATAACCTATGGTTTTTTCAGTGAATTTTCAAGGTTTTGTAAATGCTAATCCCTAACTATATATGGTCTATAACCTATGGTTTTTTCAGTGAATTTCAATGGTTTTTTAATAACAAATATCAAAAGCTGTAAAATGTATTCTTATTCTAATTCAAAAATATATTTTATATTTTTGTAATATATATATATTTTTTAATTATTTTTTTTGTTTCGCTGCCGGTCCGCGAACCGGGCAGCTTCCCGTTAGCTTCATTTTGTTCCGCGATCCGGTCCGCGAACCGGTAAACGTTCCATTAGCGCAACTACCGCTTTAGAAATCAACATTGTGACGCGTCGCGTAAGCGCGACGTATCACGTTACCGCGTAATGCATCTTTTGACGCGCCGCGTTAGCGCACCCGAAAGCGCTCCGGAACGCGAACCGAGGCGCGAAGCGCAGCGCCCCGGAAGCGATCCGGGGCGCGGCGCGGAGCACGTAACGTAAGCATAACAGGTCATGTTACTTGTTTATAAAACTTTTTATTGGTTCATTTTACTTTTGGTTTCCTAATGATGGAAGGCTTGGTCATATGACCTAAAAATGACACTTTTCATTGGTTTAGAACATTTTTTTTTCCCAAATGATGAAAGCCCCACCTTTTTTTTTCTCACTCTGACTTGTAAAGCAAAGGACCCAGATGTATTTACAGTTTATCACTAACAATGTTCCAGGCTAATGTATTTTCCCGGGAAATTTACAACTGTCCTGCAAGTAAAATATTCCTATTTCGAGAAAAAGGGCGTTTCTTCGTCCCATGAGTTGTGCAAAAGAGGCTCGGCCTGCTGTCTTAGTCGCTGATAGGCCTGAATATCGGATTCTTATCGATCACTTTATGTTGCAGGAGTGGAAAACACAACAGCCCTTGACCATTTATCTTTACAGCATTCCTGCGTATTATACCTTTTAACCGTCATGTAATCGGGCTGCTTTATTTCACTTGCCTTTTATTGATTCGAAAACAGTGGCTATTATTCAAAACTTTACCAATCTAGGTACTACTACCATGTTTTGTTTTAAAAACCTTTATTGTGAAAATGTCAGTATACAAATACGGGCCTATAACCACGTGGGCCGGCCACGGAGCAAACTGGAATCGTATATGATGAGGGGACATTTACACTGTAGAAGAACGTAACGGGCGGGCCATTAGTTTGCAAGAACTAAGGTGTCTAACAGTTGCGGAATCGGTGGACGTAAATTTTATAATTAAAGTACGACAGGGCCAGTTACATTAAAATTATCTAGATATACATTTGCGGGTAAGTACCATGGGTGACGTTAATTCGAACTTTCAATAGTACAGTAATCAATAACACATCAGAACTTAATATCAATAGGGATGTCCAAATGTTCAATCAGTACTCGTCCCCACCCGCCATGTGCTTCAAAACTGCATACGTATCTCGTGATATCAAGGCTGGGCAACCAGTACACAACAAGGAGTTGCGAGTCCCATTTATACCGGCGCCATTTTCAGAGAGGCCGGGCAGGTCCAGGATATAGTCAAAATGTCTCCACCGACCAGCGGTCGGACCAGAACCCCTTTCGGCAGTCAAAAAAGGTTCCGTTAAATGACAACAGAAGAGATAGGCAACAAGAACCATCAGTCAAAAGAGGGGAGGGCAAGTTCTTCCCTACCGGGTCACGTTGGGGCTCCACCGGAACTGATCGAATTGGTAGTCTACAGTGTTTCTGGATGTTTCAGACTGAAGCTGGCGTCAGCATGAGAGCACCACCATCTCGTGGCTCCGTCATGGCCATTCCGCAAGCAATCATGGCAGCAGCTCCCCACCGGAAGCCTGCGGGAGTCGGGGGCCCCGGTGACTTTTGTAGAATCTTCAAGGCTGAGGGGACGCTTTCGGTAATGGGGCCCATGACCTAGCAGGCAAGCGTCTGAGTTCCAAGGTGTCCCAGGGCCATTTTAGTGGACCAGGCCCAAATCCGAAGAGCCGGCCGCCATTTTGAGAGTCCTGTGGCAGCCGCCTATCGCTGCACCGCAAGAGTGGGCGCAATTCAGCTGGATGGTAGGCGAGACGCTGTAGCCGCAAGAGCGGGCGCAACTCAGCTGGATGTCGGGTGAGGCACTGTGCCGCAAGAGCGGGCGCAACTCAGCTGGATGGCCGGTGAGGCACTGTGCCACAAGAGCGGGCGCAACTCAGCTGGATGGCGAGTGAAACGCCAAGGGGCGCCCCACTGCAGCTGAGGAGCTTCCACCTGGGGAGGCCCGTTCGCGCCACCTCTTCCCCCTGGGGCGCCCCACGCCGTCTTTCGGCGCAGCATTGTAGGATGGCCAGACCAGTGCAGCAACTTGCTGGACACCACCTCGGTGCCGTCCGGATCTCGGCGCGTTGTGCAGCCTTCGGTCTATTCGCACAACGGTCCGCTTCTGACGCCGCCTCACAGGCCGACGGATTTTGTAGGCTTTTTATAGCCCAAAGCCGACTAAAAGACAGCCCAAAGCAGCCCATTGTTGCTACTCTGGGGAGGGAGGGGCAGGGACAGTGTCAAGCGGACGGTGAATGCTTTGAGATGGATGTTACAGCAGGCTGCCATGTAAATAGTTGTTTAAAATGTTTTTTTTTAACGTGTTTACTTTGTTGAAGCGTTGTATATATTTATAAGTTATTAAAGTGTTATAATCCTACTACTTTGTTGGAGTGCTATATATTTGTAATGTGGCAACGAGCACAAAGATGTTACTGTATAACCAGAAAAAGACATAGTCCAATTGTGCGTGATCTAGTCCAATCTGGTGACGCCGATAGTGGGTATCAGCAGACTTTCATTTGTATAGGGTTTGTCGGTTATTGGGCGGGGTGGGTGGTAGGGCAGGCATGCTTAGGCAGCGAGGGCGGCGGAGCCGAACTACCTCGTGGCCATCCCGACCGCGAGCTTGGCTCCTCCACCTGGTTTCATACTTTTTGCGGAGGGCTATTTCCTGGTGTTTCTTGTTTTAGCAGGGTCAGAAAGGATCCTATCAGTGGCCTACTGATTTTGTTCGATTCCTTTCGTTTTGCCATAATTTGCTAGGAAGGTACAGTGGCTAATCCGTATTTTATATATATGTCCTCTTTATTAGGGGTGCCCTCCGGTGGGGCCGGACGAGCTACCTCTAATAAATGGTCCGGGTAGAACCAAATACCAATCAGTGGGGAGAAGATAGGCATGACAGATTACAAAAGGGGGGACAAGGGTCCGCACTACCTATCTTTTCACTGTTTGCAAAGACTAGACGGAATATCTCTATTCCACGTTATTTGTAAGCAGAGAATACCTCCAAAGAACTAATATCAAACAACCAGTGTTCGGACAATCAAACAATCAAATGGTGAGAAAGAGATAGGCACGACGGGTTACAACGGGGGACAAAGGTCCGCGTTACCTACCCTTCACTACCTGCAAAGGAAGAGAGAATCTTCGTATTCCTCTCCGTTTGTAGACAGAGAATCTCCAAAGAGGACCAATGTATCAAGTAGCGACCAAGGCTAAACGAACCAATCAATCGAATAATACTAGTATTTTCAAACAATTCCGATACAAACAATCAATCAAATAGTCAATCAGGTGGATAAAACCATCCTGCAAATCAGACGTATAAAACGTCCTACTTAACCTTACCGGACCACGAGGACAGTTCTTCGCCTTCCCCTTCCAGCGCTCGATCGTCCTCTTACTCCAGTTTTACCACAGCACTCCTGTGGGGTCCCAGTCAGGACAGCAGGTCACTCAAGAGAGGTCCGTTCAGAATCGGTGAAGTTCACTCGATCGGCAGCCAGACGAGGCAGGCAGGTATACTCCAATCGTTTAGACGTTCACCCCGTCGTCAGGACCTCTCTTACTGAACCCACATGTCGCTGATGGGCCCCGCGTTGGGACGCCAATTGAGGAAAAGCAGCCAGTTACTGTCGAATGCCCAGGCTGTTGGCACAAGGATGCCTCTAATTTCCCATAGCAAATAGTTACCAAATAAAGAGACAGGCGCTGGCAGCTGGAACGCAAGAACAGGGTTTATTTCTCATGAGGAGAGCCTGTCATTTCGGACACGCACACAGAATGTCTTCGGGAGGTGCTCTGACCACATCTCCAAGGCTTGACCTCTTATACACAGGTTTATTGCTTTATTACATGTGACACATTCTTGTGAAGACTTTGATGTACAGAAAAGCATCCCTGGAATCTTCCGCTTCAGGCTCGGTCCCACACACCCTTACAGTGAGAATCCCCTCCCCAATCACAATACAGGATTGTTATCAGATAGTAGGAACAGCAGGACATTCTGCCGATTCCCGGAATGCGTGTGGTGTGACGGATCTCATGGGGTGGGGGCCTTGATCTATTATAACTCCTTTGAAGAGGGGTGATTCTTTACAGTTGGGGCCATAAACTACATCCGCAGGGCTAGGTGATAGCCTGGGACCGGCCTGGACAATCGGACACAGAGGAAGAGGAGTGTCAGATGGTGCGGTAGTGAATAGGGTGAAAGGGAGGTGTCGGGCGGGCAAGGGGCGTGATTCTCAGGGAAGAGCAGCGCAGATGGGGGGAGGTTTATGGCCCATGCATGAGAGAGAGAGCGGGGGTGACCAGTGCGTGGCGGAGATGCTTGCGAGGGTGGGGAGCCGTGCTGAGGATCGGCGGCGTGCAGAGAGTGGGTCTGGTCAAGGCATCTAAAATGGCTGCCGTGCACGACAAAAGTGTGGCATTGGAAAAAAGGCAAGATGGCGCAGACAATGTTTATCAATACTGATTAATTTTCCACAGAGAGAGCGGGGGTGGTCAGAGAGGGGGGGTGTGCGTAGCGCCAGGGAGATGCGCTGGGGACCGGCGAGGGGCAGAGGGGCCATAGCGCTTTCAAAATGGCTGCTGCTTGCTAGAGCATACGTGCCTGAGTGGGGACAAGGTGGCGCCGATTATGTTGACATCGCAAACCAGATTTTAACACATAGACATAGAAGTGAAAACTGCACCATTGCTCCCCCCCCAACTGACACCCTCCTTTGCCTCAGCTTGGATCATCATTTGCTAAAGTGTTCGAAGACCCCACCGTGAGTATAAGGACAACCGGGGCCTTACTGCACACCCTGAGAAAAACTACGCAGCAAGACAATCTCTACCTTCTCCCTTTTCCATGTTCCAACGCTTTGAAATGAACAATATATTTACTCGCAGTGACAAAATGGCGGTCAACACTTCCTGATTTCCTTCGAATCGAACGTTAACAGACGTCATGAAGCAAAAAAAAAATTCCGCTCACGCGCAGCCGCTGGAAGACATGTATCAACATATATGAGCCTCCTCAGCCACCCTCAGAAAACCTAGGGGGTCAGGATACGTCTCCCGTGCCCCCTTATACCCATTTCCCACATTGTTTTTCCTCCATCTTGTGATTTAATTAAAACGAAACACAAAATGGCGAACTCCCATTGCGCTACCGGTGAGCGACCCGGTTCGCGTACCGGGAAGCGCTTCTACCGCGAAAAATCAATTTTTTTTTATTTGCCCCACGGGACCCTTTAATAACCCCAACATCATTCCTAGGGGGTCAAGAAGGGTCTACCTTGCCCCCTTTCATTAAATTCCTCCTTCGTTTTTCTCCTCCTCATGTCTCTCGATCCTACCGAGAGACAAGATGGCAGCCGGTCCAGACTGTTTAGAATGTTGACAGACACCGGAGAGCCAAACAGCTTCGCTTCGCGAAGTTCCGTTACGCGTCAGGTACGCGAACCGGAGCGCTAACCGGAGTGCTGTCACAGATATATCTGTTTTTTAAAACGTTAATTTCTCAAAATCCTCTGGAGCACATATATTGAGACATAGCAAAGGCAAGTCGGGCCAACCATATCTACAATTTTGCCAAGTTTCATGTAAATCCATTCAGCCGTTCGAGCTAAAAGTGAGTCCAACCCCCCTTTTTCTCGCCCCCCCCTTGACAAAACCCCCCCAAATTTATAGGGGCTGCTCAGAAACAAAATGTGCCATTTTCCTGAAAATTTCAGCCAATTCCGTCCACAAACGCCAAAGTTATAGAATTTTCAAAAATCCCATAGGAAAAAAATCCTAACTATATATACCTATTGGCGACCGCCAGTAGGTAATATATATATATAATATATATATATATATTACCGCCGAAACGCGTCAAGCAGCCTAATGAGTGAATAAAACTTATTTGGGATCATCTATTTCACGGAGTCAGTGCCTTACTTGCATGTGGAAGTTTGGAGTGTTCCTGATATATATATATATATATATATATATATTCACTGAAAAAAACATAGGTTATAGACCATATATAGTTAGGGATAAGCATTTACAAAACCTTAATTTACTCGCACAAAACCATTGAAATTTGCATATATAGTTAGTTACACTAACTATATATCGCGCACCCGCAATCCAATGCTGATGATGTCACATATTACATCATTCATGACATGGTCAGTGAGATCACTGATGACATTACTGATGACATCTCAAATGACATCACTGATGACATCACTGATGACAACACCCAGTGACTGTATGTTTCTGTAAAGTTAAAATATGTCTTACATATTGAAGAATGAGTGGATGTATAAGTGTCTGGATGAAGGATTTAGTAGGTGCATGACTGACTGTATGAGTGAGTGATTTAATGTGTCTCACTGAGTGCATGGGTTAGTGACTAAACTGTCTTAATTTGTGCATCATTATGTCTGTTGTTCTGTAAACTGCTGCATGTGTTGATCAGTAGCTATATGAGTAACTATATGGGTTATTGATTGGTTGCCCAAGTATGTGTATGGAAGACTGAGTGTGTGTGTGGGTGGCTGGGAGGTGTATGACTCTGTGCATAGATGTGTGAGCAGTTGATTCGCTAGATGTATGGGTTCAAAAGTGCATGTGGAAACAGCTGTATGAGCGGTTGACTGTGTGCATGAGTGTATTGGTGAGTGAATGGATATCTCAGTGCTACATGTCAAAGTAAGTACATATGTAAAACACAGTACATGTGAGAGTTGACATATATAAATAACTGTGCAAAAGAGCCAGTAAATGTGTGAGTGGCTGTATTGATCATTGTGAACTTGTATCAGGGATTGTATAAGAGAGTAAATATGTGTTAGTATATGTTTGAATAAGTAAGGTGTGTATAACTGTATAGTTGAGGAAATGGAGATGTGATTGATTCTTTGCATGACTGACTAGGTGTGTGAGTAACTCCATGGATGAGTGACAGTCTGTGAGTGTCTGTTTATACTGATTGTATCTAAAGTAGCGCACACAGCGCATACAGCCTACCTGATCACACGCCAGCACTCTGCCTCAGCCCCTGGGTTCCTAACGCTGTGAGTCTCGCCGCCATCACCATCCAGGAGCGGCTGGAGACTACAGCTCCCAGGGGGCTTTGCGCGGACTTCCTGCCACCGCTGTCTTCGCGCCCGGAGGCGCTACAAAGCGGAGCCTCGACCTCCGCGTCGCGGACGCGCGCGGGCGACGCCGGGCGGAGCCCGGGCAGAGGGCGGGCCGTCTGTGGCCGTCTAGGGACGAAGAGGGACGGGACGGGCCCCCTCCATTAGTTTGGTACTACAAAATGGGTAAGCGAAAATTACAGACCTCTGCAAATGCGGGACTAGTCAAAGCTAAAGTTCCACGCAAAGCCATTCCCTCTGAAAGCATTATGAACTACCTAACCTCTGCAGTGGGAAAACTGACCAAGGAAATTGCTGCTAAGGAACGCGAGTTGGGATTAGAACAGACAAATCTGGACAGTGAACCATCTGCCACTGTAAATAGTCACCCTGTTCCCTTGGACCCTGTAATAGTCATTGGAAATTTGACTACCACTGATGCACAAGGCCAAACAAACATTAATATTCATGAGGGCCAAGACAATGCCAATCAAGATACCCAACAACAAGAAAACACCAGCACACACGTACAAACCCCTCATGTACCAAAACGCACTAAACGTGTTATTCAAAGAACAAACAAACACGGATTATATCCACATAAAAAGGCCCGACATCCGTTAACTGCCATTGAATCCTCTCTGAAGGAAATGGTGGAGGGAGTACTTGTGGATAAAATTGAGGGGGTATTAGTGCAGATATCAAATGATATAATTGAAACTCTAAGGGATTGTGTAGCAGACATAATGGGGAAATGTGATAGGATTAACACTTTTTTGTCTTCTGGTCCCAGCAGGCCTTGCTCATGTTCCGTAACTATTGCATCACAGCCACCGTGCAACCCTAACACACAAATAACATCTGTAACGGGAAATATAGGTGAGCCACATCCCCAAATGTTATCTCCCCCGCCCCAAGTTTTAGCGGGCAATACAAATTCCCAAACAGTTACCAGCATAACCAGGGTACATCAGACAAAGAACCCCCGTCCGGCAGTAGTCACCCCAAGAGACCCAGCCATATCCACCACTAACCCCCCAGAGCCAAGGACCCAACGTATAAGACCACCTGTACATCTTCCTCCGGAAGCAACTCCTTTTGTTGCTATCCTAGTAAATGTACCAGTATTGAAAAGTGGAGAGTGTGAGTCGGATATAGCTCAATTAAATAACATCAAGACGTGGTGTGATGCAAACTGCACTGGCCCCAAAAATATATCAGACCACATCCAAACAAGCAGAAGAGTCAAATGGGTGGGGTACACTCCTAAACAATTTGCGGGGGACTGTATGATCGTTAATTTTAATAGACCACATGAGGCCCAACGGTTATTTTGGGATGCCACTGAAGTGACGGAAGATGGGATCAGAGCACTACCACTAGGATTTTTTTATCCCCCACCTATAATGCATAAACCCCAACCAGGAAGGGATTTTCATCGAGCACAATCTAGATACACTCCCTCCCTGAGTACATGGGCTACAGAGAAAACAGGTATGATGCCAAGAAACAGCTATAAACAGGGAGGAGAACTTAGACATGATCTTATGTTAACAAATAGGTTTGCTGCCCTCTCTAATCTAGAGGAAAATGACTGACTAACCTCATCAGGTTGTACTATAAATTCACCACAACCCTCCTCCTCATTGGCTGAAGACAAGAGCATTGCACCTACAAAACCATTAGATGCCCTCCCTGCATCCCCACATACCAGGCCAAATAATGCTGAAAAAGATATTAGAGTGAAATTGATGAGCTGGAATATCGCAGGCTTACGCTCCAAGAGGAGCGACATAAGATGGCTGGATTTGCTAAAAAAATGTGATGTGGTGGCTATGCAAGAGACGTGGGATATGGACTGTGATTTCTGGCTAGATGGTTATACCTCCTATTTTTTAACTGCCCAGACATCAAGTTCAGGTCGAAATAAAGGGGGCCTGCAGTTTTTGATTTCTGTAAATGTAAAAGGCACTGTGAAGGTACTGGATTCCCCATCCCAAAACTATTTAGCTCTTGAAGTTACAATGCCAAATAGACATAAATGCGTTTACATTAATTTTTATAACAGTATACAGTGTATAGAATTAAATGGCAATATCAATTCATTGATGGAATTTTTAAAAAGGTATAGGGAGAGTCAGACCACTTTTGTATATTTTTTCCTGATGGGAGATTTTAATACTCATTTATGCCAACAGAACTGTCAGGTTAATGATACAATTAGCATTGACATGCCACAATTATCACATTTTGAGCACTCAGAGAAGGGGTTGGCCCTAGAAGAACTTCTGCTAGAAAATGATTTATATGAACCAGAGTTCTGTGACAGAAAGGAACGGGTGCCTACCTATAGTGCTAGGGATAGTAATACCATAATTGATTACATTTTTATTTCACCAGGCATGTTACAAAATGTTTTGTTTTATAACGCCGTTCAGACGACTTTCAGTGATCATAATCCGGTTATGCTAGAAATTGATAACAGCAATTTGTCCTTATTTTCTAAAGTAAACAATATTGATATGATCTTAGTAGGAAAAAATGACTTGAAAGTTAAAGACCAGGGGAGACGGGTTAAATGGAGTGACATCGTCCCGGAGGACTTTCTCCACTCTCTTAATCTTAAGATGGGTGAAGAAATTAATATCTGTATGGACCCAACAAGATATGAGGGGAATATAATCCAGTCATTTGAAAAAATTTGTTGCCAAGTATCAAATGACCTCAAAAGTAGTACAAGAAAGAAGGAGAATAGGGTCATGGGTTGGTTCGACAAAGAATGCTCCAAATCCCATAGGGAATTACATAAAGCTCTAAATAAGACCCCACGTGATAAGATGGAAGTTGCCAGCAAAAGGCAAGAGTATAAGGCAAACATCCAAAGACGTAAAAACGAAATTAAAAAAAATGCATGGGAAGATTTATATGACAAAGCCACACTGAAGGACAGTGCCAAATTTTGGAAAATTGTTAACACCCCTTTATTTAGTGGGATTGAAAATGCACCGTTAGAAGTGAACATTGCGGAACGAGATTGGTTGGAGCACTTTCAAAACATCTATGGTAGCAACATTGCCCCAGACCCCTTAGATCCAACTATGTTTCAAACAGAAGAGGTCTTGGCCAGCTTTACCATCAAAGAGGTGCAGAAGGCAATAGAGGACACAGCAGGCAAGAAGGCCCCTGGCCCTGACGGCGTCCCTGCCGACATGTTCAAATCAAACTCGAGTATGTGGGCAGTTGTTCTCACCAATGTTTTCAATGTCATTAGCTTAATGGGTATGGGGGCACCAAATACCTGGTCACAGTCTGTCATAATCCCCATTTTTAAGAAGGGTCAAAGGGGAGACCCTAGATGCTACAGACCCATTTCTTTGTTAGATTCCTCTTTTAAGATTTTGGGTAAAGTTATTCTAGAACGAATTTCAACCTGGGCGACAAACAATAACATCTTGTGTGAAGCCCAGTATGGGTTTCGTGCCGGGAGAGGCACAGAGGATCAGTGCCTTAATTTACTTCTTACCCTGGGCAAATACACTGTGGCATCCAAGGGTATGGTATACTTGGCCTTTATGGATTTGTCCACAGCTTTTGACCTAGTAAATAGGTCAAAGCTGTGGACAATACTTTTGGAGTTGGGGTTAGACCAGGCACTGGTGCATTTTTTGGCACAATTGCATAGTGATTTGAGGGCAACTGTACGTATGTCACAAGAGGGAAATTGCACTGCCTTTTTTAAATCAGGAAGAGGGGTGCGCCAAGGTTGCATTTTAGCACCAATCCTCTTCTCACTTTATATTAATTCTCTGGGCAAGACCCTGGAAATGGCCTCCATTGATGTACCGCGCATGGGTGATTCTTTAATGCCTGTCCTACTTTATGCCGACGACCCGGTATTGTTGGCTAGGACCCCTAATGGCCTACAATGCCTTTTAAATTCTTTTGGGGCTTTTATGCAAGGCCTAGATCTAGCAGTCAATATTGAGAAATCCCACGTTATGGCTGTAGGTAGTCGCAAAAATGGCATGAAAACCCTTACCTGTAATGGTTCAGTTCTATCTAAAGTAAAAGTTTTTACCTACCTAGGTGTGGTGTTCGATGAGAACGGGACATGGGCTCCACAAATTAAAAGTAAGGCTGTGGCAGTAAAAAGATCGGCTGCCGCCATCCTAGGCTTTGCTAAAAGGTTGGGTGGTAAGCCACCTGAGGCTATACTAGCAATTTATAAGGCAAAAACACTGTCCATTGCAAGGTATGGTGCAATGATATGGGGTTATAAAAATCTGGACCATATCCAAAGGGAAGAAAATTTATTTTTACGATCCCTTCTGGGCCTCCCAAAATCCACCCCAGCCTTTCCCGTACACCTGGAACTAGGGATAGGGTACATTGAGGACTCCTTGACCCTGGCCCCACTACTGTCATGGATTAGGATATGGCTTAATCCAGCTTTAATCTTAAACCATATGATTATTAGGGACTGCATGGGGAGAGAAAACGTGGCGAAGATCGGGTGGTTAAAATACATTAAAACTACAGCAGATTATTTAGGCCGCCCAGAGTTATATACATACCCTGAGAACATTGTGAGAGAGGACATTGACTGGGTGAAGAAAAATTATATTGGGAAAAGGGTAGCAGAGCGAGAGGCTATTGAAATTGTAAAACCAACTGTTAGGGCCCATTACATGACGATTGCTTCACTATCTATGCAATCCTATTTAATGATAGTTAATAAACCTTTTCACAGGTGGGTCCTCACCAAATTTCGGTTCAATCAAGCACATTTTTTGTTAGGTGAATTTGAAAAATGGTGTAAGCCTCAGGAAAATGCTCCCTGCAAATGTGACCACTTCTCAGATCAGGACATATTACACTTCTTGTTTTTCTGTCCCTTCTATAAAGATGGAAGGGAAAGATATATTAAACCAATTCTGAGAGGTTTCTTGCAGGTTAAACCAGTCCTATTGTACTTACAACTTATGGAAAATACAGTAGTAATGTACGGGGTAGCAAATTTTCTGACTATGTCTATCCGGTCAAAGCGAGCTAGACTAAAACCAAATAACTAACGTATCCTAAAAATTCCTGCACTGAATAAATGACTTTTGTTCATGTAACCCAGAGCTGTACAAATGATGAATGCTTGAGCGGCACATTTTGCACTTTACCCTAGGCGGCTAGCATTTCCCGTACCCAAAAACGTAACAATTTCCTAGTCTTTTGTATTGTTTTTCTTATAACCTGAATACCGTTGTGATCATTGTAAATACGTTTGTAAAGATGATTTTTATATGAATTTGTCATGTGTAATTAACTTTTTAACTTTTTTAACCTTGTTTTTATAAAAATTTGTGTGTATGATTGAATATGGTACTGTAGCATACTTTTATGATTTTAAAACAATCGAATAAAGTGTTTCTGACTTGACTTGACTTGATCTAAAGTTATATTAGAGTCTGAAGAGGTTCAGTGTATTATCACATAAATTATATTATCAGTGATGTGATCAGTAATGTCAAAAGAGATGTCATCAGTGATGTCATCATTGATGTCATTTGAGATGTCATCAGTGATGTCATCAGTGATGTCATTTGAGATGTCATCAGTGATGTCATCAGTGATGTCACTGACCATGTCATGAATGATGTAATATGTGACATCATCAGCAGTGGATTGCGGGAGCGCGATATATAGTTAGTGTAACTAACTATATATGCGAATTTCAATGGTTTTGTGCGAGTAAATTAAGGTTTTGTAAATGCTAATCCCTAACTATATATGGTCTATAACCTATGGTTTTTTCAGTGAATTTCAATGGTTTTTTAATAGCAAATATCAAAAGCTGTAAAATGTATTCTTATTCTAATTCAAAAATATATTTTATATTTTTGTAATATTTTTTTTATTTATTTGTTAGCTTAATAAGGTTCCGTGACCCGCTCCACAAACCGGTAAACGTTCCATTAGTGCAACCACCGCGTTAGAAAACGATATCGTGACGCGCCGCGTAAGCGCGACGTATTGCGTTACCACGTAATACGTCTTATGACGCGCCGCATTAGCGCACCCGGAAGCGTTCTGGAACGCGAACCAAGGCGCGAAGCGCAGCTACTCGGAAGCGATCCGGGTCGCGTTACGGGACGCGTAACGTAAGCATAATCGGTCATGTGACTTGAAAATAACACTTTTTATTGGTTGATTTCATTTTTTATTTCTGAATGATGTAAAGCTAGGTCATGTGACCTAAAAATTACACTTTTCATTGGTTTAGAGCATTTTGTTTTCCAAAATGATGAAAGCCCCCTCCTATTTTTCTCACTCTAACTTTCAACTTTGTGAGAGAAAGAACTATTATCATTATTGGAAGATGGCTTCAATTGTAGCTGCAGCTGGTGGACCCCCACCACCACCACAACCTCCTAGGAAGGATGGACCACCTCCCCAGTTTATCCCCAACCCTGAAGAAGAGGGGGAAGAAGAAGAACAAGATGTACATCAAATAAAAATTTTCCCTGAAGAGCCCCGGAAATCACACCGCAAGGCCAATTTTATTTGGCAGTTTTTTTCATTTCCTGCAGGCCAAAAAAAGGTGAATGCACGTTATGTTACATGCCTGATATGTAAAGAACCTCTGTCTCGAGGCATGGATAAAAAGTATAGCTTTGGAAACTATACAATGCATCGCCACATGCAAAGGTGGCATCCTATAAATAATAGTATGGCGGAGGTGCGTAACCTAAGTGAAAATCCACCAACTCTTGTGGCCGCCACCTCATCCCATGAAAGTTTTTCGGGACCAGAGGCAAGGGAGATGGTCCCCGCTATTCAAACTAATTTTCAACATATCAAGCTGGTGTGCATTTATTGTGGGGGTTTGCTTTGTCACGGCGAAAATGAGCTTTCCATTAATGAACAGAGCATTTGAAAATCACAAGTGCTCAAAACGCCCCAGAAAGTGATTTTTTTTTTGTTGCTCCTGTTGAGCCATTTCTAATGCCTGTTTTTCATTCTTCCCCCTGAAAAAAAACCCCAAAAATATAAAACCGTTCAAAAAATACAAAAAAAGTATAAAAATGTTCAGAAAAATAATTTGAAAAATTAAAAACAACAACAATAATAAAAAAAGTTCTTTTAAGAACTACCTTCCCTTTATGAAAAATTACTAGAATTCTAGAAGTCAATCATCAATTTTTTTTTTTGCCCCGCGGGGCCCTTTTAAAGCCTCCACATCAAACCTAGGGGGTCAGGGAGGATCTACTATGCCCCCTTATGGTCATTTGCCCCTTCGCTTTGGCCTCCTCTTGTCTCTCGATCCTACCGAGAGACAAGATGGCGGCTGCTCCGGACTGTTTAGAATGTTGACAGACACCGGAGAGCCAATCAGCTTCGCTTCGCAAAGCTCCGTTACGCGAAAAGTACGCGAACTGGAGCGCTATCCGGGACGCTGTCACAGATATATCTGTTTTTTTAAACGTTAATTTCTCAAAATCCACTGGAGCACATATATTGAGACCCAGTAAAGGCACATCGGGCTAACAGTCCCTACAATGTTGCCAAGTTTCGTGCAAATCCATTCAGCCGTTCGAGCTAAAAGTGAGGCCAAACGCCCTATGGAAAAATGAATGAGAAAAACGCATTTTGGGACCCCCCTTTTTTCTCGGCCCCACCTTCACGAAACCCCCCCAAATTTTCAGGGGCTAATCAGAAACAAAATGTGCCATTTTCCTGAGAATTTCAGCCGATTCCGTGCACAAACGCCAAAGTTATTAGACATAGAAGTTTCAAAAGTTCCATAGAGAAAAAATCCTAACTATATATACCTACTGGCAAATCCTCTAGAACTGCAGTTTCACACAGATGAAAAGATAGGAGCCCGGACCATGGTTTAGTATGAAGCAAATGAGTTGTTTATTGCAGCTCAATCAAACCTCAGCAATGCCGCGTTTCGGGTCCGTAGACCCTTGATCACATGACGCGTTACACAGTTCTAGGTCTGCTTTATAAGCCATTTTTTTACCATTTTCTTAAAGTGACAGTTGCAAGGTAAACGCAAGGAATGTCAACATACATAGATTTGTATATCAATAACAGCAAATTCCTTCCCACCGGAACAGACCAAGAGGACAACTATGGCTACGTGGCAATATAGGTTTTATTGCAACAGCATAACCTGCCCTTTTTTAAATGCTGGTTCACCCCCCTTATTTTTCAATGTCCCAATTTAAAAGGTTCCCGCCTCCCTGTTATTGGAGGATTCAATATGGCCAGTGAGGGAAGACTTCAGTTCTTTGAATTAAGTGCTCTTTCTAAAGCTTGATGGAATCATTTGTGCCTCTAAAATATGTAAATTGGCCCGATAACATCCTTTGGCCTCTTTGCATAAAATAGCAGCCTGTTATCATTACAACAATCTCATGTCCACAATGGATAAGGGCTACCTCAGGTTTAGTCTTCCTTGTTTCCATAGAAGCTCAACTATGAACTCAGTGAGGCAAAAAAAGAAGGAATCACTGTGGAGCACTTGCGGACCTAATCGGAGGTATGAGCAGGGCCACTGGAATTATGCGACTGTTTGGCTGCACCACCTTTCGTACAATTATACATTGGCATCATTAGCCACAAAGTTCATCATCTGCTCCCTAATCTGGAGATTTGAACAAAAAAAGCCTTGTTTCTAGCTCAAACGGCTCAAATATTCCAAAAAATGCAGCGTCATGTGTAACAGCGTGGCTGAAGGACCTTTGCAAAGGTGGAATGGTCACTTGTTACTTATTGCAAAATGTGGGTGTTAAACTGGTACTAATGGTGCACAAACCTGTCTTCTTTTTGCATTTCACTTGCCTCTTTCTGCAGTTCTCTTGTCCCTTTCTGCACCTCATTTGCCTCTTTCAGCACCTCTGTTGCTTTTTTTCTACAGGTCTCTTGCCTCTTTCTGAACCTCCCTTGCCTCTTTCTGTACCTCTCTTGCCTCTTTTTACACCTCACTTGCCTCTTTCTGTACTTTTCTAGCTTCTTTCTAAACCTGCCTTGTCTCTTTCTGCTCTTCTCTTGCCTCTTTGTGCATTTCGCTTGCCTATTTATGTGGTTCCCTTGCCTCTTTCTTCACCTCACTTGTCTCTTTTGGCACCTCACTCTCTTCCATCTGATCCTCTCTTGCCTCTTTCTGCACTTCTCTTGCCTCTTTCTTCCCTTCTCGAGCCCCTTTCTGTACCTCTCTTGCCTCTTTATGCATCTCAAGTGCCTCTTTTGGCACTTCTCTTGCCTCTTTATGGAACCCTCTTGCTTCTTTTTGCACCTCTGTTGGTTCTTTCTATACTGCTCTTGCTACTTTCTGCATCTCAAGTGCATCTTTATGCACTTCTCTTCCTTCTTTCTACACTTCTTTTGCTTCTGTAAGCAATTATCTTGCCTCTTTCTGCATTTCTCTTTCTTGTTTCTGCCCCTCTCTTGTGTCTTCCTGCACCTCTGTTGCCTCTTTCTGTACCTCACTTGCTTCTTTCTGCACCCTCTTGCCTCTTTTTGCACCCTTCTCCCCTTTTTCTGCATCTCTCTTGCCTCTATTGAATCCCTACACGAAGGGATGAAAGAGGTAGCCGAATGGATGAAGAACAGCCGCCTGAAACTGAACTCGGACAAGACGGAAGTCCTCATCCTGGGATCATCACACTCCGCCTGGGACGACTCCTGGTGGCCCCCCGCCCTAGGCAATGCACCCAAACCAACAGACCAAGCACGCAACCTGGGCTTCATCCTGGACTCCTCCCTCTCCATGACCAGACAAGTCAACGCCGTCTCCTCGACGAGCTTCAACATCTTGTGCATGCTACGTAAGATCTTCTGGTGGATCCCCACCGAGACCAGGAAGACGGTCACCCAGGCCCTCGTCACCAGCCGTCTGGACTACGGCAACTCCCTCTATGCCGGAACCACCGCCAAACTCCAGAAGAGACTCCAGCGGATCCAGAACGCCTCAGCACGACTTATCCTGGACATCCCCCGCCGCAGCCACATCTCCGGACACCTGAGAGACCTGCACTGGCTCCCGGTCAAGAAGAGAATCACCTTCCGTCTCTTCACCCACGCACACAAAGCCCTACACAACCAAGGCCCAGGATACCTCAACAGCCGCCTCAACTTCTACGCTCCCAAACGCCAGCTTCGATCGACCGGCCACGCTCTCGCTGCCATCCCCCGCAACCGAAGAGCCACCACAGGGGGACGGTCCTTCTCCTACCTCGCCACCAAGACTTGGAACTCCCTCCCGACCCACCTCCGCCTGACCCAGGACCATCTCGCCTTCAGGAAGCAACTCAAGACCTGGCTGTTCGAGCAGTAGCGGACCCCCTCCCCTAGCGCCTTGAGACCCTCTGGGTGAGTAGTGCGCTATATAAATGCTTTGATTGATTGATTGATTGATTCTATCTCCACCCATATCCCCTCTTTTTGTACCTTTCCTACATGTTTCGGCACCTCCCTTGCCTCTTTCTGTACTTCTGTTGCTTTTCTTTACTTCTTTTGCTCTTTCTGCACACTTCGTGCCTCTTTCAGCACCTCTGTTGCTTTTTTCTGCATTTCTTTCCCTTCTTTCTACACTCCTCCTCGTCTTTCTGTACCTCTTTTGCCTCTTTGTGCACTTCCCCTACTCTTTTCTGCACCCCTATTGCCTCTTTCTGCACCTCTGTTGGTTCATTCTGCACTGCTCTTGCTTATTTCTGCACCTCACTTGCCTTTTTCTGTACTTCTATGGCTTCCATGTACACCTCTGTTGCATCTTTTAGCAATTCTCTAGCCTCTTTCTGCACTTCTCCTCCTTCTTTCTGCACCCTCCTCCCTCTTTTTGTACCTCTCTTGCCTCTTTGTGCAGCTCTCCTACCTCTTTCTGCACCCATGTTGCCTCTTTTTGCACCTCTGTTGGTTCTTTCTGCACTGCTCTTGCTTCTTTCTGCACCTCACTTGCTGCATTCTGCACTTCTCTTGCCCATTTCTGCACCTCGCCTTCAGGAAGCAGCTCAAGACCTGGCTGTTCGAGCAGTAGCGGACCCCCCCTCCCCTAGCGCCTTGAGACCTCCGGGTGAGTAGTGCGCTATATAAATGCTTTGATTGGTTGATTGATTGATTGATTGACCTCACTTGCCTCTTTCAGCACCTCTGTTACTTTTTTCTGCAGCTCTATAGCCTCCTTTTGCACCTCCCTTGCCTCTTTCTGCACCGCTCTTGCCTCTTTCAGCACCTCAAATGTCTCTTTTTGCACTTCTCTTGCTTCTTTCTATACCTCTCTTTCCTCTTTCTGCTCCTCTCTTTCACCTTTTTGCACCTATGTTGACTCATGCTATACCTCACTTGCTTCTTTCTGCACCCATTCTGCCTTTTTTCTCCACTCCTCTTGTTTCTTTCTAGACATCTCTTGCATCTTTCTGCTTCTCTATTGCCTCTTTAGGCATTTATCTTGCATGCTTTTGCACTTCGCTTGCTTCTTTCTGTACTTCGCCTGCCTCTTTCTGTACCTCTCTTGCCTCTTTCTGCACTTCTCTTGCTTCTTTCTGCACTGCTCTTGCTTCTTCCTGAACCTCCTTGCCGTATTCTGCACTTCTCTTGCCCATTTCTGCACCTCACGTGCCTCTTTCAGTACCTCTGTTGCTTTTTTCTGCAGATCTCTTGCCTCCATTTGCACCTCCCTTGCCTCTTTCTGCACCTCTCTTGCCTCTTTCAGTACCTCACTCGCCTCTTTCTGTACCTCTGTTGCTTCTTGCTGCACATCACTTGCTTCTTTCTGTACCCTTCCTGCCTCTTTCTGCACTTCTCTTCCTTCTTTCTACACATCTCTTGCATAGTCTGCTTCTCTCTTGCCTCTTTGTGAATTTCTCTTGCCTGTTTCTGCACTTCCCTTGCCTCTTTCTGTACCTCTCTTGCCTCTTTCTATACCTCTCTTGCCTCTTCTGCTCCTCTCTTTCATCTTTCTGCACCTATGTTGACTCATGCTTTACCTCACTAGCTTCTTTCTGCACCCATTCTGCCTTTTTCTCCACTCCTCTGGCTTCTTTCTAGACATCTCTTGCATCTTTCTGCTTCTCTCTTGCCTCTTTGTGCATTTATCTTGTCTGTTTCTGCACTCCTCTTCCTTCTTTCTATACCTCTCTTGCCTATTTCTGCTCCTCTCTTTCATCTTTTTGCACCTATGTTGACTCATTCCGGACCAGTCTCTTCTTTGTTATTTTATCCAATTCCCTCGTCCCCCGAGGTAATGATTGGAGGTTCTGAATAAGACCTGCGAACATTGCCAAGTGGGACTAGGGACCTAGCATCTCTGTTCCTGTGCGAGAACTGGTAAGCCTTGATAGAGTATAAGTTTAAGTTCTGACAGAGTGAAGTGCCCACGTTGCCTTCGCACCTGAACAGAGATGGTGGAAGGAATTGATGTACAATCCCTAGGAACAATTTTAGATGCGATACAAAAAGAACTAGGAGCAGTGAGAGAAGAAAATCGAAACCTTAGGCAAGAAGTAGTCAGTGCCAGGAAGGAAACTGCTGAATTAGCACAATGACTTAGGTCATCCAGTAGTCTTGAAAGGAATGCAATGAATCCAGTATTAGAAGCCTCCAATAGATCAACCACCCAAGTAATTCATTCCTTATCCTCTGTCATTCCACTAGCGGCACCGAATGGTTTAACGGGAATCCCCAGAAGGCGCAAATTTTTCTTTCACAGTGCTCCTTGCACTTTATGTGCCGCCCTTCGATTTTCCCAGATGTGCAGTCCAAGGTAGCTTTCATACTCTCGTAACTAAGTGGAGACGCAGCTTCGTGGTCAATGCCCTTAGTCTCCCGGGATGACCCTCTACTCAGGAACTTTGAAGAATTCAAGCGAGAATTCCTTCGGATTTTTGATAGGCGGCGGATATCTCAGGTGGTGGATAATGAACTACTCGACTTGCGGCAAGGGAATCGAGATCTAATAGCGTATCTGGCCCAGTTCAACAAGCTGGTGGTCGAGACTGATTGGCCGGAAAGCAAGAGAGCTGCGGTGTTTTATCGTGGTTTGAGAGATGAATTAAAAGATACGGTGGCCCAAATTCCGAATCGACCCACAGAGATTTCGGCACTAATAGACTTAGTTTTGGAGATAGACTTTCGTCAGGGAGAAAGAAGAGGAGAGAAGAAGAAAAATTTTAGAACTATTACTCCAAGATTTGACAGGGCTCAATCAGAGGGCACAAGAAGTGCAGAGACCCAACAAGGAACCAAACCAATGCAGATTGGAACAATCAGAGGCCCTCTAACTAAGGAAGAGAAGGACAAGAGAAGAGCTGGTAATTTGTGCATGTACAGTGGATCCGGGGGGGCACTTCGTTAGAAATTGTCCAAAAAAGCCCAGAAACACCTATAAGCCGAAGGAAAACTAACGGCACCACCTGTGGGAGAAGTGTGGCTCACTGGTTAGAGCAGGCAGACCCTGAAGCAGAGGTCAGACCCGGGACCAGAGTTCGATTCCCGACGCGGCAGGGTGTTGAGCTCAAATGTCCACGGACTCGATAATTCTCGCTTCGGTGCCTGACCTAATCATGGGTTCACACTCTGCAACTCTGGGCATTAAGCTTGCTTAATCTCCACAACGGCCCCCCGCGGCGGGATGCCTGGCTTTCACCTTGGGGATGCCCTGTAGGGGCTATCTCACAGGGAAAAACCAGGATGGGTTCCCAAGGCAAGCGCGGAGATACCCCTTCGGGGGTCGATTCTGGCGCTATATAAGAAATACAATAATAATAATAATAATAATAATTGACCAGTTGGGTGCGAATCAAGAAATAACTCTAAAAGAACACCGAGTAGCGAACACGCTACAATCAGCGGCTCCACATTTAAACCTGTCCATGGAAGCGAGATTCAGGGAGACCATTTCGACAGAGGTATCGGTCATAATCGATTCTGGAGCCACAGGAAACTTTTGTGATCTAAGGTTCGCGGCTAAGGTAGGCATTCAAGCTATCAAGAAGAGTAAGAGTGAGCCCGTCCGAGTGGTAGATGGAACCAACCTTTCGTCTGGACCAATTGTGAGTCACACGGAGGTAATTCAATTGATCTCAGGTGATGGGCATCAGGAAAGAATTCAGTTTAACCTAATAGATGCGCCACAATTTCAAATAATTCTAGGAATTCCGTGGCATACAGAACACAATCCTACAATCGACTGGAGTTCCAGAACTATAGCATTAAACTCGAAGTATTGCCATGAGAATTGTTTTGATCCAGTGAAAAAATCTTAGGAAGGTAATCCAGCCTTATCTCTATGTTCCTTTGGGCATTCCATGTGCGTAATAAATACTATAGAAGTCCCTGAAGAATACAGGGAGTTTCAAGACGTGTTTAATGAAGTGGAAGCTGAGCAGTTGCCCCCACATCAAGTGTATGACTGCAAGACAGATCTGGAACCGGGTTCAAACTTGCCTTGCAGTCGCGTTTACGAGCTAACAAAAAGGAAAACCACCATTAAAAAGAGTACTTGGATAAGTATCTTGCAAATGGATTTATCCGGCCTTCCCAGTCTCCTGTCTCGTCTCCGTTGTTTTTCGTGCCAAAAAAGGAAGGAGACTTAAGGACGTGTATAGACTACAGGGAGATTAATAAAATTACCAAGGAAAACCGTATCCACTGCCATTAATCTCTGTACTCTTGGATCAAGTTAAAGGAGCCCAAATTTACACAAAATTAGACCTGAGGGGCGCCTATCATTTAGTCCGAATGTGCGAAGGTGATGAGTGGAAAACGGCATTTCGGACTAGATTTGGGCTTTTTGAATATCAAGTTATGCCCTATGGGTTATGTAATGCCCCGGCTGCCTTCCAGCACTTCATCAATGACATCCTGAAGGAATTTATAGACCAGTGTGCAATTGTGTACACAGATGACATTTTGATTTACTCATCTGATGTGTCAAGCCACCATGAGCAAGTTAAAGGGGTTTTAAGAAAACTGCAAGAGCACAAATTATTCGTGAAATTGGAAAAATGCCCCTTTGACGTGTCACAAGTGGAGTTTTTAGGTTTTGTCCTCTCGCCTTCTGGAATATTGATGGATCAGAAAAAAGTGGAAGCAGTAACGAACTGGGAGTCTCCTACAAGCGTAAAAGAAGTCCAAAGCTTTATTGGATTTGCCAATTTCTACCGGAGGTTTATTGGTGAATTCTCCAGGAAGATTCTCCCCCTTACCAAATTGTTATGTTATGTTATGTTATTAAAATATTTCTAAGCGCGCTTTCACCGATTGGTTTCTTGGCGCTGTGATCAGCAGTAACATGAACAAAGGGGGGGAGTTGCGTTATTGAAATGCTTGTCTGAAGAGCCAGGTCTTCAAGGCTTTCCGAGAAAAGGAACCAAGGCTTTTACTGAGAAAAGGAACCAAGTTTGAATGGACGAAAGAGGCCGAGGAAGCCTTTCGATCTTTGAAGACGGATTTCACCACAGCACCAGTCCTGTTGCAGGCTGATCCTACTGAGCCTTTCTATGTAGAGACCGATGCATCCGATCAAGCGGTGGGTGGAGTATTATCCCAGCGACACAAAACCACGGGACAGTTACACCCGGTCGCTTATCGCTCCAGAAAATGAACTTCGGCTGAAATTAACTACACCATCACGGAGAAGGAGTTGCTAGCTATAAAAGATGCCTTCAAGGAGTGGCGACATTACCTGATGGGGGCTCAACATCAAGTAACCGTGTTTACGGATCATCGAAACCTGAAGTTCTTAAAGACTGCCAGAACCCTTACACCTAGACAGTTGAGATGGTCTCTGTATTTTGCAGATTACAATTTTGTGATCACTTATCATCCTGGAACCCAGAATGGAAAGGCAGATGCGTTGTCCAGAATAGGCACAGAAGCACAGAAGACCCTTACAGAGAATCAACCAATCATACCAAGTGCAAGGATAATTGGAGTCACCACCTCAATCAGTCTAGAAGAAGATGTCGCGAAGGCCATGAGTCCAGAGGCCATGCAGGATTGGGCAAAAGAAGATCCAAATAGAGAGATCATCCGACAACCACCCTACCATCGAAAGGCCTTGTATGTTCCCACAGTTGAATTGCAACAACAAATTATGCGAGAATGCTACGATGATAAATTAGCTGGTCACAAAGGAGAAGCCAAAACTGAAGAGTTAGTAAAGAGACACTATTGGTGGCCTAGGATGACTTCAGATATCGAGAGGTATGTTAAGTCCTGTGAGATCTGCGCTCAGGGAAAGTCGGAACGGCAGGCCCCAAGAGGTCTATTGCAGCCCTTGCCCACTCCTCCGTACCCATGGCATACAGTTACATTAGATCTCATTACAGACCTACCTAATAGTCAGGGATTTGATACTATCCTGGTGGTGGTGGATGCCTTTTCCAAGATGGCCCATTTTACTGCTCTAAAAGGTGTTCCTTCAGCCAAACAGGTAGCCGCCTATTTCAGCTCTCAGATAGTAAAGATACATGGAATACCAAAAGTAGTGATCTCGGACAGAGGTTCTCAGTTTGTGTCTCACTTCTGGAGGGCCTTTATGGAAGGGTTGGGAACGGAAGTTAGATTCTCCACTAGTTATCATCCAGAGACTGATGGGCAGACAGAGAGGGTGAACCAAGAATTAGAACAGTATCTGCGACTATTCCTTTTAAAAGAGGAAGGAGATTGGTCGGATTATTTGTGGATGGCAGAATTTGCCCACAATAATGCGAACAACAGCTCAACAGGTTACTCCCCCTTTTATCTAAATTATGGCAGGCATCCGAATGCAACAATTCGGCAAACTGATATCTCAGTTCCAGCAGTTAAAGAAGTGGTATCACATTTGCAACAAATACAGCTAAGGGCAGTAGATAATCTTACAAGAGCTAAAGAAAAGTATAAAGGCTATGCAGATAGGAAAAGAAGAGAAGGGCCAACCCTGAATACAGGGGATCCAGTTTGGTTAAGCATTAAGAACTTAAGATTAAAAGGTAATCGGAAATTTCAGCCCCGATTCATTGGCCCCTATCCGGTGGAAGAAAAAATCAATCAGGTCACCTACCGAGTAAAGTTACCACCTAAGTTAAAGATTCACCCAGTTTTCCATGTTTCCTTGTTAATGAAAGCTTCCGTAAACCTTAGAGTCAAAACTCCTCCAAAACCAACTCAGTTAGAAACTGGAACTGAGTTCGAGGTAAAGGAAATTTTAGACTCCAAGAGATCCAGAGGGAAACTGTCCTACTTAATTGACTGGAAAGGTTATGGTCCAGAGGAGTGGTCTTGGGAATTGGACGAGGATGTTCATGCTCCTAGATTAATTAGGTCTTTTCACCAAAGGTTCCCTACAAAGCTGAGAGGGAAAGGAGCTACCTTGTTGGAGAGTATTGTCAGAACCGCAAAACCAGGCGCTAGAATTTGCGGAGTGAATTCCCTAACAGGGGAGCAGGAGTTCCTTAATTGCAGTACGTGGACTGAACTGGTCCATTACTGGAGACACAAGATGGCTCCCGAGATGGCCACCAAGGTAGAAATAGAGGTGAGCAGTCTAGTCTACGAGGCCACAGCTGCAGGAGAGTAGGTGAGCAGCGCGAGTGCCTCTGTAACGGCACTTCACTGAGGTATTCAGTGAGAGAGGTCGTTATAGTCTTAGCGCATGGCCGTAGAGTTTCTAGTTTAAATAGGAGATAATTATTTTCACTGAGTTAAGCATTCGGAGAGCAGAGGAAGAGAAACTACAGCATAACTCGGCATCATTGTTTGACGCGAGTTAATTCAAGAGCAGGAAGTCTGAAGATGAAAACGAGCCTTCGTTCGTCCGTGTGAAGAAGGTTATTAAGTTCAAGTTCGTGGAGCGGAAAGACAAGCGGCAGAGCCCAGAGCTAAGTAAACTGTCATTACTTGGTGAAATATTGCGAAAGACTTACCAGACCACTCGTCGAGTTGTTTATAGACCCTGAAAAAAAGAAAAGGGCAGAATTAGTTCTTTTAATGTTAAGAGACCTGAATGAAAAAATAAACGTAACATGTAAATTGTTAATACTTACCAGAACAGAGTTCGTGATAACAGAAGAACCTGTGAAAGGATAAAAGAAAAAAAAAGAAATAATTAACATAGTAGTGTCCATGAAAGGTAATTAAGGAACTGCTTGTAAATAGTAACAACTCACCAGAACAGAAGCTGAAAACACAGAAAAGGCCTGTAAAAGAAAATACAGGATTAGTCTTAAATACACATTAAAAAGTCAGCAGCGCAAGGAACAGAAGAAAATCACAGAAAGCCCTATAAGGAATTACTCCTCAGTTAGTGAAGTAAGTGCACTTACATTAAAACTAATAAGACTAACTAGAATAGATTAGATAGGTGGAACTAATGTCTGTTTTCTTCTGTCAGTAACAACTAACTGGCGAGGAACACAGAATCTCATTTACTCAGAAGAGAAGCAAGGTCCAGGAGAACTAGGGTGGGTGAGATATATTAAGCAGAGTAACACTAGAGCTGAGTAAAGTAGAGATACAGATAGTAATGTTGTATTAAATTTCAGGTTCCACGGAAAGAATAGTCGAAGCACGCAAATAGCTGACAGAAGGAACCATTCTGGACCAGTCTCTTCTTTGTTTGTTATTTTATCCAGTTCCCCCGTCCCCCGAGGTAATGATTGGAGGTTCTGAATAAGACCTGCGAACATTGCCAAGTGGGACTAGGGACCTAGCATCTCTGTTCCCGTGCAAGAACTGGTAAGCCTTGATAGAGTATAAGTTTAAGTTCTGACAACACTGCAAATACTACTACAATTCCAAGTTTACACTGGAGCTTTAGGACGGCTCACTAAATCTTCACCAGCTAACACCTTCTCTGCATTTCTAGGAACAATTTTCTCTTTCTCAATAGGACAACCATTTCTAACCTCATAAGCACGACTAGTAGTGTCAACTGCATGCAACAAATCATTACTCTGAAGATAACTTTCTTCATTAAAAAAAGGCTCAGAACTTGAACTATGTTTCCATTCACCCAAAAAAAACTCACAAAAATTACTTCTGTTAATTAGTCTTCTCCACCTACTTTTGCCCTTCATTAAATTGATTGGTTTATCTAGTGATCTAATTCTATTGATTACTAAAATAAACAGTTTTCTATTCAATTCCAAAGCTTTCTCAACTACATTTTTTATAGCTTTCTTCTTCTTATAAAATACTGTTTTTTTCTTATATACCTTAAATTTGTTCATTACATTTGATACCAATCTACTATAAAACATTTTGTTCCTAATTTCCATGAATTGCCTTTTCCTCCTTGTACTATACACAGTTTTCTCTGCACTTGATTTTCCATTATTCTTTTCTTTATTAGCAGTTTTTTTTTTCGTTGCTGATACACAAAAGACATTTTTTGGTTTCTGAACACTACTCTTAGTCTTTACTATTTTCCTCAAAAAAAGTGCTCCTGCTCTTACCAGGACTTTCTTTCTGTTTGTTAAGACATCTCTCTTAATGTAAATCTTCTTGGTGAGTTCTCTTCAAATACACACTTTTCTTTCGTTGCTTTCTCTTTTGGTACTTCTTTGGCATGATACAGTATTTTTAGTATTGATAAACAGAGTCCTATAATAAAAATATATATATAACTTTACAAAAGAAAATATCAAATATTCTATTATATTACTTACAAGAACAGAGGGAGGAGTATGAGGACAAACCTCGGAGTACAAAAATAAGAGGACTTACAACAAAAGAACAAGGATTATGAATCAAGGAAACTTTTATAAAAAATGAGAGTATAAATAGACACCACAATATAACGGGATATAAAAACAGCTGCGGCCCGTGAAGGGAGTTGCGATGGGGCAGGCAGGTGGGGCGGAGGAGGGGCAGGGTGAGGAGTTATAAAGAACGGAATCTGGGGGCATATTACCGACAAGTAGCGATATTTATCGCTAAATAGGGTTAGCAACGATTTTTTTTATTGCTGCCTATCGCTGGATATGTTAGCGGAGAAAACATGCTATTAGAAACGTTTTTCTCCATTGTGCTAAAATATTCAGCGATAGCGGCGAAATGCGTGAATATCGTTGAGAATACAGCGATATTCACGCATTGGAGACGAAATGGTCTTAGCCATGTTATCCACCTGCCATTGGATAACGTGGCCAAATACTAACACCTGGTCTGGGCAGGTGTTAGTATTTGGAGATATTCGCGGTAGGCGCAAATATTTCCAACGGTACGCCTGCCTTGCTAATAGCCGATAGCGACTGCTTTCAGTCGCCGACTGGTTGGGTACGCCCACTTTGCACATCATTAGCGATAAACATCGCTGACATGCAAAGAGGGCCCCAAACTGCTCGCTAACACCTAAAAGCTATCGCTAACATCAGTTAGCGACAGGTTTCTAATAGGGTGATAGAATTATTGCCGCTTAGCGGCCGAAAACGCACGCTAAATCGGTGATAATTGCCTATCTCCCCCCTTGGTAATATGCCCCCTGGATCATTGCAGGTAAGTAAACAATTAAATTAATAAAATGATTTTCGGGACATATTATCAACAAAAGGCGATAGATTATTGTTGTTTTTATTGGCAGGAAAATGCTGATAAAGCGACGATAATGAGCTTGATAACATGCGCTTGAGAATTCCAATACCAGCCCAGGTTAACACTAGAACTTGGGCTTCTATAGCAATTTACAAGAAGCTAATATTAAGCCCATTTTCACCATTTTATTGGCAGTTTCCTGTCCAGAAAACGTTGATAATTTTAAAACTGGTCCTTAATAATATGCCCGTCAGTGCCATATTATCAGTAAAGGGTGATACATTATCGCCGCTTTTACCGGCAGGAAACTGCCACTAAAGCGGCGATAATGGTCTGGATAATATATCCTTGTGAATTTCCACCTAAGCCCAGGTTAACACCATAACCTGAGTTTCTATGGGAATTCACAAGGATATAATATCGATATCATTATCACTGCTTTACCGGCAGTTTCCTGTCGATAAAAGCGGTGATAATGTATCGTCCTTCATTGATAATATGGCCCATAATCCCTTAATGTACAAAGGCACAAAATGATATTAAAGAAAAAAAAATAACAGCATGCATTTTAGCAAAACACATTTACCATTATAAAACGTTTAACAACGGATGAATATAGGAGCATATTATCAATACAGGCGATAACATTATCAACACTTTATCTGCAGTTTCCTGCCGATAAAGTGGCGATAATTGTATCGTCGAGTCTTGATAATATACCTCATAATTCATTAATGTACAAAGATACACCGCACAGACGCACTCCCATACAACTTTTCAACTCACCTTTCAAATTGAATTCTAGATTAACAAGAATACCACTCACACAGTGGATGTTCTTCTACAAAATCTCTGGAGTTCAGTGTTTGCAGCACAACCGTCAAATTGAACATTTTCCCTCTCATATTATGCATACATACACATAAATAACCAATTAAAATCCTGTTCACATTCATTCAAAAGAAAGCACACATTTCTATTGGTTTAACATTCCAAAGCTTTTGAAGTAATAGAACTTTCAACCCTTCCCCCATTCCAGAATCTGCCAGTTACCATAGAAACACTTCAGGGAACACCTAACTCAGCACACAGGTGAAAAGTTCATCATACATTGTTGCAAATTAAAACAGCAAGTGTGCTTGACTGGAGAATATACCAGTTTATCCTATGTAACGTTCTTTTTTATTACTTTTTCTTAACCAATAAAAATAAGGCTTTTAAAAAACAGAAACATGGAACCTAGTTTTCTGTAAAATGTTGTCAAACAACCAATCATTTCTTTTCATTTTTTTGAAAACTGCATGTTGTCCACCATTTTAGGAAAATCTTACTTTTGAAACTAGCATTTCATTTACAGATGCCATCAGAGTGCATCCAGACCTCTCTTCAAAATGCTTACAGTGTGGATTGTGGGACACAGCTATATTTTCTGGAGTCAAAGGTACACACAACAGAAAAGAATTCACAAGGACCTAGGTTTACCAAATGTACACATTAAATAGATTGGACAGAGAGGATTAAAGTTGTACCAATTGATGCCATTGGTGAAATCCTTTATGCATCTCCAACACCCTGACCTCATAATTGTGCTCTGTGGTGGCAATGACCTAGGCATTTTGACTGGGGTAGCTCTGGAAATGCTCATGAAGGACACCTTTGCCCAATTGATGACACTGTTCCTGAAAACTGTCTTTGTATATTCCAAAATATGCCAAAGGCAGAGATGGAAGCTGTCCAACCACTATTGTCCACAGTTTGAAAAAGCTAGGAAACATGTGAATAAATCTGTTTCTGCCTATCTCTGAGACTACAGAATGGGGTCCATTTACAACAATAATCTGCGTTTCAATATGCATGGCATCTATAGGAGAGATGGTGTACATTTTACAGATGAGGGGAACAGAGTGTTCCTCATAAACTTAAGACTCTGCATTGGTACTTACTTGTAGGTACTAAAATCTCGCAATAAACACAACAGCTCTTTTCAGAGCCACACAACACATAAACAAATACACTTCATAAGTATCTAAAATTATTTTTAGTTTTCTTGCTTACGTACGCTTACGTGACGACTTCCAACAGTACAGCTGTACGTCGTCCATACTTTGTTGTTACGCGTACAATTAATCTACCACCCCCTGAGCAACACTATAGGTTCAAAATGTTTCTATCGTGTCCCCTTTCCTTATTTGTCAACTTTGTTTTACTGCTTCCTTGTGACTCGGCTGCCGTGACAAATAAGATGGCTTGCAACACTTCCAGGTTTGGAGTATTGACAGCCAATCAGTATGCAGCTCCTGCTCGTAATTGTACATATTTCGGTACGCGTACGCTGCGATTTTTCTTTAAAAAAAAAAAATAGAGCCTAAACATGCATGTACGACCCCCTAACCACGCGTGATCGTCACTACGAAGCCATTGGCATGCATTTCGGGTCATATTATCAACACAATGAGATGGATTATCGCCACTTTATTGGCACTTTCCTGCTGATAAAAGCATGGATAATGTGTCTCCTTTTGTTTATATTGCGTTTTGTTGATAATATGCTCCCGAAAATCGTTTTATTATTGTAATTGTTTAGTTACCTGCAATCATGCAGATTCCATTGTTTATCACCCCTCACCCTTCCCCTCCCACGCCCGTCCTGCCTGCCCCATCGCAAGTTCCTGCACGGGCCATGGCTGAAAGACGTGGTTGCGATCTAGTCATTTACCACAGATTTGTGAGGAATCCTTGGTGAGGCGCGCGCTCACTAATGAGTGCGTACTTCACCGAAGACGTTTCGGAGTTCAGACCAGTTTTCAGTTGCTTTTTAGACATTTGTGAAGAGAAAGTGGAAATATTTCTGTGAGAGTTAAATAACGTTGTTTGACAAGTTAGTAAGTAAGTAAACTTACCTGACATTATAGACAATATGGAATGTACTCAGTCGATGTATTTTCTCTAACTTAAAAGAAGAAACAATAAAATTCGTGTTAAGCAAGGTCATAAGGGAAAAGAACACATTGAGTTAGGAATAGTAGAAAGACTTTTGAATTAAGAAGGAACATTAATGAAAAACACAAGATATTGAAGGATTGATAGAATAGATAACAAGCATCTGCATAAAGAAAAGTTAGTAGAAGAACATAAGGAAATTAATAATATAAAAATTAGACAATAAACTGAGAGGCCTAGGTTAATGAATGTTAGGTAATTATAGGTTAAAAGCATTGAGAAAAAGAAAGAACCGTAAGCTACAAGGTTGCAGATAAATACTAGAGGAGAGGCTAGTTCGAAATTGGAAGGGGTAGGTAATTAGTAGGGTTAGACTAAGTTATAGATGAGGAATAGAGATAGAGTAAACACATAAAGTATTCAAAAAGTAGTGTGATAATGATGTCTAAATATAAACAGATACACAGTGTTGTTCAGGACAATGAATAGTATCTTTTCCATTATAGTAAAACACGTTTACTATTTTGGAAAGGGTAAGGTGAATAGACATATTCTACATTTTTTAGTAGTGTATTTTACTATAACAGCCTGAGTATTTTCCTATAGTCATAAGGAGTGACTGCTTTCAAAATTTAAGAAAAGCTAAGAACAGGATATCCTTATAAGTAATTATAGTTGTATACATTTGCAAAGGACTAAAAGTCTACTAATGGAATGTTATTATATAATGGTATTTATATAGTATTTCTTGTAGGCCAAAATAGGTGAAAACTGTAGTTTTGTATTATATATTATGAAAAGTGATAACATTAACTGTTTATATATTTATACAAGGAGCAAGAACATAAAGGAAAAATTATGGACAGAGAACAGCCTCATACTCAGGAGATTTGGGATATTACTTTGAGTATGATTGAAGAACTAATCATATCTGTCTTAGGCAATGAGAGTGAAGAAGGGGAAATTAGTGCTGCAGACATGAATTGTGATTTTGAAGACAAAAGGTTTGATGCAGATTTCGTTGAAGTTTTAAATTATGCTGAAATTTTAGAACACATTAAATCAGAACCTGCTGACGAGAAAATTGATCTGAATGACATACCTGATGTAGTTGTATTGGAATGTCTGTTAAATTATGAGAAGAATACATTTATTGTTGAAAAATAATAAAGGTTTGAGCACTATCTACTAATGTACTTATTGTACTAAAAGTGAAGCAGTTATAGATTCATTTATATATTCTTTAAATGTTTGTATTGATTTAAAATATGCAAAGTGGGTTTGAGGGTATCGATTGCTTAAAATCCGTATGGAGTATACATGCAGTCTTGTATGCAGGTGCAAACTTGTGTTTTATGCCTTCAATTCCCCAGTCTGTATCCTTAGACTTCCACCAAACACCCTGGCACTGCTGTTTTAGTATTGTAGTGAGCCACTCAGCAGTATGTTCTTTTTGATTGTACGGTGCTAAAACTGAAGCTGTAATAAATTTAGTGAGGAACTTTCTTTACAGAATTGTAATGATCCAGTCAGTATCTAGATAGTCATGGATTAAAAGAGGACTGAGTGCATAGGCTGTTTCAAACCTCTATGGACTGTGGATGCACTGTTCTATGCACCAGCTAACTTATGTTTTATACGTTCAATTCCACAATGTGTATCCTAATACTTCCAGCAAACATTCTCACACTACTGTTTCAATACTGTAGTGAGCCATTCAGCAGTATTTGTTTATCTGTATACTGTGGTAAAACCGAGGCTGTTTTAAATTCAATCAGGTTCTTTCCTTGCAGAACTGTAATCATCCAGTCACTACCTAAGTAGTCATGCATTAAAATAGGCCTTCGGGCTTAGACTGCTTCAAACCCTTATAGACGATGTATGCAGTCTTCTATGTACTTGCAAATTTGTCTTTTATACGTTCAATTTACCAGTTTGTATCCTTACACTTTCACCAAACACTCTGTCACTGTTGTTTTAGTTTTGTAGTGACTCATTCATCGGTATGTAGTAATCCATTCATTACATTAAAACACTAATGGGCACATATACAATAACTGGCATATCCCCAGGAATATGTTAGTTATTGTGCTCCGTGACACCACCACCATGGATGTGCTGTATTTACAATGCTATGTACCATGGGACAAAAATGGCACATATATGTGATGTATCTGTGCTGTAAAGGTGGTGCTTTGTTTGAGTTATGTTGCAAGTGGAACGTATCTCCAGTAATGCTCTGGGGGCCCTGTGCTCAGACTGCTGTGTCAATCCTTACCCCTGCTTCAAGGTAGTGCAGGATTTTGACACAGCATGAGCCCAAAAGCGACAAAGTGAAATCTTGTATATTTCAGTCAGCCACTTTTAAGAGATGTTCCTGTGCCGGAACACCCCCCCACCCTATGTAGGAATGTCTCCTTCTGGTACAGGGATTTACAATGTGGCGCACCTCCCAGAGACGTCACATTCTAAATACCACATACCATGGCGCATCTTTTGCACCACCGCTTCATCAGAAACGTGATGCAACGGCGGTGTAAAAGAGGCACAAGGGTGTTGTAAATCTGCCTCTAACAAACACTTACAAATTCACCCAGGCAGTTTCACTAGCAGTGCAATCTTTTTGAATTTACTTTTGTTATTATTTTAGATTAAAAATATGAAATGTAACTTTAAAAATAAAATAAATGTAAGTATTTATAATAAAAATGTAGGAAATTACTATAAAAAGAAAGAAATATAATAATTAGTATATTTTAAAATTATCATTTACAAAACCTTAGAAATTCACTGAAAAAAACCATAGGTTTCAGGCATGTTATAGTTAGGAATTAGCATTTAAAAATCCTTAGGAATTCACTGTAAAAACCATAGGTTTCAGGCGCGTTATAGTTAGGAATTAACATTTAAAGAACCTTAGAAATTCACTGTAAAAGCTATAGGTTTCAGGCAAGTTATAGTTAGCTGGACATTTCTCTCATACAAAACCATTGAAATTCCTCTGTTATAGTAAGTTCAGCTAACTATAACTCGCACGCCCGCAATGCACTGCTGATTACGTCACATATTACATCACTCATGACATGGTCAGTGACATCACTCATGACATCACTGATGACCTTTCAAATGACATCACTGATGACATCACATCACAATTCGTAGTGCCATAGTGTTTATTTTACAGCATGGGGGAAACTCACAGCCCTAAAAATGTGCCTACTTAACAGGCTCTGCAGAGTTTTTCCACCATTTAGCAGAGTTCTGCAAAGTAAAACTTTGTGAACTCCGCTCAAGCCTAATTAATATTTCAACATTACCTCATTTGTGGTGTATGGGTATACAACCCAAGAACAGAAGAAGGGAAAGTGGACCCAGGGAACATATTTTTTCAGCGATAAACATGTGGCATTTTGCACAGTGAGTAACCATCTCACTCAAATATTCACAAACTGCTAGTAATATGATGACTGCAGCTGGTGAATGTTCTCCCAAGCGAGTTGTAGAGGTGAAGTATATCCTGCATCAGTCAGTTGTAAACCCTTTCATGAATTGTTTTTAAGTGCTTTCATTTGCAGCTTGTTCCATGTGAATACTTTGTGGCAGTACTGCTGGGTAACTGTATGCTTCAAATATTACACTGCACATATTTAGTGGTAAACTTTTCCCCTCAAGGAATTGTAAAAGGCTTTTAGATATCACTTTCTTTGTGCTTGCTGGTGTGAAGATATACCTGCATGTGTATAAAGTGGTTGTTCACAAAATTGTATTTGTAAATAGTTAAATAAGTTATATTATTTTTGTTTGTTTATTTGTTGCTGTTGTTATTCTTTATGATTGCTTTTTCCTATTGTTCAATTGTGACTGATTCAAAAGTACATCATTTATAGTGAGGTGGGAAAAGAAACTGAGAACAGTAAAAAAGAGAAAATGAAAAGCTTATTTATATTAATACATGCCTTTACAGTATGATAAATGTCTAGTTATTTCTTTGAATTATGTCTGTATGCATTGTTGAAAATGTAAGTTACTAGTAAAGCGAAG